>NW_017731496.1:1222485-1234457 GCF_001890085.2 Hipposideros armiger | reverse complement strand
GAAGAAATACCATATTCATTAAAGTGATAACTGATCTCATTAAAAAATACCTTTAAGTACTGAAAGCTATCAAGCTCAAAGGAACATTTACAAACTTCCACAGTTCTAAATTTTACTTGAAAGCTCAAATTTTATAATTGGATACAAATACTGCCAAATTGCTTTCCTTAAAATGACAAGTGGCTTCATTTTTTTAAATAAAATGCCTGCCAAATACCCAGTCTGAACAACCACAATTTGTCTATTGATAGTTCTCTCAAGTAAAATGATGTTCCAAGAAATAAAGCAGCTCAGAACTCAATCACAAAAGTGCTTTTGTTCCAGACAACCATCATACTTTGGTATGAAGCAGGCATGCTTTGTATGCCCTTCCAATTTGACATAAAGAATAGTAAAAAGATGTGCTTCAGTGTCGAGATTAAATGAAACTAATCATGTTTACAGCTTCATCAAGGATATTATTAAGTAAAACTGGCTTTAAAAAAATACGAATGCATAGCAGTACATACAATGATTATTAATACAGTCTGGTTCCACTGTCTTAAGGCCAAGATACCAAAAGTTTTACCCACTATTGCTTTGGTGTCATCAGTGCAAATATCAACACAGTAGGGAAAAAAAACAAATGATGCTTTAATATTATTACAAAAATAGTTTTTACCTTGTGGACCAGTTGAAAGGATGTTAAGAGACCTCCAGAGGTCCATGGATAACATTCTGAAAGCTGGTGTTGCAAACTACTGCTTCATTCAGCATCATCGCCTATAAGGTATCTCTAGAGAATTCACTACATATATTTTATGTTATCCAATAGCCAATCCACAGTGCATAGTAAATACAAAGTCTGACAATTAAGTTCACAAACTCATCTCAGAAAAAGTGCTACATACCTCATTGCTGAATATCACTATGGTCACCTTCAAAGTACTCCCTTTGAGAAGCTATGCACTGATGCCAGTACCTACTCCACCCTTCAAAGCAATTTTGGAACTCTTTTTCTGGAGTGGCCATCAGAGCTGTCATCGTATTACCCTTGATGTCCTGAATGTCATCAAAATGTCTTTCTTTCAATATTTTCTTTATCTTTGGGTAAAGAAATAAGTCACTGGGGGCCATATCAGGTGAGTAGAGANCCCAAGGAACATCTTCCTCCAAAGCTGTCACAGACTCTGAAGCAGGTGGACCTGGGCACCGTACTTATTCAGCCCTCTGCCACACAACAGACCCAGACATACACATGTGCTTTAAGAGCCAGTAACGCTGGCCTATGACCAGGATTAAATCAGCCTATAAAGCTACCCAGCTCTTCACAGGCCAAGATCTGGCAGAGTCAGGCTCACAAGTTTCCACAATAACTCTTAAAGAGACACGTGGCTCAGTAGCTGTCTGTGGTGGAATTGGCCAAGTAGGAATGATCTGAGTGCATAAAGAAAGGGAGTACTGCACTAAACCAATGGCAAAGTCAGCCTTCTTGCAGCATATGAAACGTTTGCAACATATTCATTAACCAGATGAATCAACTGTGTGCTGTGGAAGGCTGCTGCTCAAGTATTACGTCCATAAGCTCTCTAAGGGAGACAGAAACCTTTCAACAACGCCAACAGCAAATAACTCCGAGTGCTGCCATGAGGCACACGCTACCCTAAGCACTCTGAGTGTAGAAATTCATTAAATGCTCACACAACTCCAATGTATAGAGGACAACACACAGGCAAGGAGACAAAATAACTTGCCAAAGGTCACACAGTAGTAAACGGCAGAGCCTGGGTTCAAGCCTGACTGGCTCCTGAGTCCATGCTGAGAACACCATCATTTCACTGCCTTATAACTGAAATATGGAATATTTTCAAAGCCTGGAGAACAAGACATTATGGTGAACTTGTGACCATGTTCTAGTCTCAAAAAAGGGAGTGACTTTCACATACAGTAGGAAATGCATTATACTAAGACCCACCACATGCACGCACCCACTCGCCCCTCACCCTGACCCCTTTCCCACAGACACACACAACTGAAACAAAAATTTCAGAAAACAGAATGACACAANTTAAAACTCTACCAATAACATAGACAGTGGTTGCAGAACAGGAACATACACTTTCGCCAAGAAGGCGGTATTTGTGAATCAAAGAAAAATATTAAATATGCTGAGTTCAAAACAAAAAAATGTAGGGCCAACAGATATTCACTAACATGGCAACTCCATGCAATTCAGCAGCTTTAAAAAGTAAACAGCAAACTATGTCAGAAAATCTAGACAGATTACATCATAATAAGCATTCCTAAATAGTCTGGTATCTCTTTTAAACTTGACATTCAGAAGGGCTTTCTTTGCATCTAAAAATGACTGAAATTCTTACAGAATGTTACCACTAAGGGAACTTGAATAGCCAAGGCAGTTGACATATTTAGAATGAAACAGAGTGGCATTTAGAATGAAACTATTACAGGGATTGTAATAGTCTTAAATATGATTAATATTAATATTAAGAAATTAATATAATTATAAATTAATATACATAATATACAATATATTTCAAAACAAATTCCAAGAGGAAATCTAAATTAAATGTTCACACAGTACAAATCTAAATAATTCATTTTTATTACATGCGTATAGTCAACTTTTGTGGGGTAGATTACCTGAGGGAGGTATGGATTAGTCACGGCAAATATATTTATTTAATAAGATATTTAGAATTGCCATGAACCAGAATAAAATTCTTATTGGAAGATGCCTAACATTTGAAACTATAGTTACCAAAGACTCACCACTGACTCTACTACAACTTTGAAACTTCCCTCTTATCACTAAGACTGTAACATCCTTTGACAAAGTGCAGCCCCAGACTAAAGCAATGACGTCAGATTCCTACACAAAAAGTCGATGAGGAAAAGATGAAAAACGTAATGATCTTGCAATTGCCCAGCCTGTCTATTACCCTCGTACAAAAACAGTGTTTTACAAAAGTCCTAGTCTCCATAAACTCTCTAGGGAGAATAAATAGCCCATATTTGGTAACCTCATGGTTGATCTATTCAGCGTCCTTGAGGGTGCCTGGCCAGTGCTCTTCAAGTACCATCAGCATTAATTACAACAGCTGCTTGGGTGGTCATTAACATCAGTGATTTTGTTAAGCTTTTTCCAAAAACGAACTTCAGAAATGTCAAGCACTCATTCTGCTGTTTCGAAACACCAGCTAACTTCTCTTCATGCTGGCCAGTCATACATTTCATTCCATAATACAAGTACCACCAAGATAGAGTCCATTCAAGTTAGCGGTACTTTTCTTTTGGAAGTTCGTGAGGTTGTGTCTAAAAACAAAATCTCAATGATTTCATGTCTAATACATGATTCCATTTCAAAAAGAAAATAAAGACATTAAATCCAAGGAAACCCCTCGATAATATGCACTTCCTTAACACTAATTTGGATATAAAGCAGCTGGCAGTTGGCCCCCATCCTCTACAGCAGGCTCACCCCCATCATTTCATCAATCTTATAACATGGCTGTGTTTAACAGCATCCCACACTTTCCACAACCGAGTATGTGTGGCTCCTTTCACAGAGTTATGGCAAGGTTTTACTCTATCAGAAACTGACACTTAACATTATTATTAAGTTTGAAATCTACATAAAGGAATTTACTACGACCCTCATACTTAGTATCTAATCTGGAAATGGACTCCATTGTTCCTGCTCTCCAAGAATGACCAACCAGCCCTTCCTACTTTCCTCTAATTGCTACTGTAATTTCTCATAGTCCCAGGAAGCCTACCTGGGTAAAAGGGATAGTCACAGGTGTTAAGAATTAACATCTGACTTAAATGATAAGATGAATTAAAAGGTCATTAAAAAGAGTGCTCTATTATGNGCTCTCCAAGTGGAGGACCAAGGAACGCTTTCTTCATGGACATAGTACAAGTACTAGCATTCCTAGGAACATGCTTAGGAAATTCTGCTACATATAATCTACGCAGATAATCCCTGACCACTAGATTATCTCAATCTAAATGGGCACTGCTATGCAGAAACTTAAAATATACCCAAAAAATATACACGAAAAAACTTGAATGAGTGTAATATAACTAACTATAATCTTCATGACCCTTTTTACTCCACCTTATATTCAACTTTCAGAGAAAAGGAAGATGGGGGTAAAAGGGATGACATCTAAATAAACCAAAATTAAGAAGATCTTCCTAACTATTTTTTTAAAAAGCTTCAAAGCTTTTCAAGAAAGTTAAAAGAACAATAACCACCCATTTACCCTTTCCAATGAACACTATATACCCTAACATTTTGTCACATGTACATTCTCAATCTCTCTCTCTCTCTCCATATACACATAACCATACACACTTTATTTTCTATACCATTTAAGTGTAAATTGCATATCTCATGGTACCTCACACCTAAACTCATCAGCTGGCGTCTTCTAAAAACAAAGATATTTGTCTATATAACCATGATTCTTCATAACATAATTCAATAATACCATCTGTATCAGTTAACAATTGATGTGTAACAAAACATACCCTAAAATTTAATAGCTTAAAACAACAGGCATATATTACTGTGTTTTAGTCTAGCAGTCAGCTGGGTGGCTCTGCCCCACCTACGTTAACTCGTGTCTGTGGTCAGTTCTGCTGATCCAGGTTGGGGTCCCTCACAAGTTTAGGAGCTGGATGAGTATAAGCCGGTCTAAGAATGGCCTCAGTTGGGACAACAGAACCTTTCCCCACCAAATCTTCCATTCTCCAGCAGGGTAGCCAGAGCTTGACGAGACAGTGATGCCATCGTTGTTTGCAAGAGAGTGGTAGCACGCAGAACACTTAGGAGGCCTCTGCTCAGAAATGGCACACACCATTCTTGCCACTTTCTGTTGGCCAGCCCAGATTCATGGGGCGGAAAAATAGACTCCAGCTCTTAATGGGAATAGCTGCAAAGTCACATTGCAAAGTGCATGGACACAAGGAAAGATGAAGAACGGTGGCCTTTTCTGCAATCAATCTGTCATATCACCTATTTTCCAATTTCCCCAATTGTCCGCAAAATTACCTTTATTGCCATGTTTTGGTTATTCCTGCCTTTCTTCCCTGCATTCCCTTCCTTCTCTTCAGAAGAAATAAGATCAAAGTTCACAAATTATATGGTTTGTATAATGCTCACCACAAATCCCTCAATTTAGAACTGGCTCCTACCTTTATTTCTTTTGTGATATTGACATTTCATGAAATTCAGTTACTCAAAGGAAAACTAAGTTGACTAGATTGCAATGTCTACAAATATTCATTTCATAATGTATAATATGATAAAACCTAAATATGAAATTATGTCTTTTACTTATAGGTAAAATCATCTAATCATGGTTCACTATGTATTTTGCATGTTCTAAATGGTAATATCGTTGAGGGCCCAAATTAAGATTTTCCTATATTCTTCCATAATATAAATCCATCTCCGCTCTCATCAT
Source organism: Hipposideros armiger (assembly GCF_001890085.2). Lineage (NCBI taxonomy): Eukaryota > Metazoa > Chordata > Mammalia > Chiroptera > Hipposideridae > Hipposideros > Hipposideros armiger. Next base: position 1,228,980 of record NW_017731496.1, on the reverse strand, counting down.
ATCTCCACTTTTCCACAAAAGGAATTTATACCAATACACATATTTCAAACTCCCTGTGTAAAGGTTTCCCTGATTCTCCCAACCAAGGAGTGTTAGTAACTCTCCCTNGAAACCGAAAAGATGAGGTGACAACTTTTTTCAAGTTGGGAATGGATTCAACAGGCTTATACAGCATAAAAGAAGGGACTCAGAAATGGTATACGTATAAATTTGCCATGCAGTCACAGAACATTAGAAAAAAAAATAGAATGAATAATTTTAAAAAGAAAATTAACTTATGGTAGTCAAGTCCTTCGGAAAGAGAGAGTAAAAAAACAAAGAAACATTTTTATTTTTTTTACAAATTTCGAGAATTGCAAAATCCACAATATGGAGACACCTTTTATTCCCATGTCTGCAACTAAGTTCAATTCATCACTTTTCATAGGAACAATATTGTTCACACGTGACTAAATGGCCAACAGGGCCACCACACACCACAAGAGGGCTGGTGTATTAGTCATATGTATGGACTCACTTAGTCACACATGGAATGGATTGGTATATTGATGATACTACCTTGCCTGACCTAGAAATCCCCAGACGAAATTCAAACTGCCCTCTATCAAATCCTCAGTTAATTAAGGTTGCCAGTAACAAGTATACCCTTCTTCAACATTTGGAGACGTCCACATTCTTCTTTAAAAAAAATAAATATATAAAGGAAGAAATAAATAGATATTTTAAAAATTGAATTGCTGTAACATCTAGAGATGTATGATGATATTAACAATGTTTTTTAATATGGATTTCAAGATGAACAAAGAAAATACAAAATAGCACCCTCTACCGTTATAATCCAGACACAGGAATTATTGTTCAGCACTGATGTTCCTATAGCTAAAATAAATTACTGATTAACAGCTGTAAAAAGTGTGTAAATAAACTGAAATAAAACAAACTTGAACTTTACCAAACTTTCCTCTAATGTTTTTCAAGGTGTGAACATCTTATCCTTGTTACATATGGCAATATAGTACACATGAAACATTTTGTATAAAAATTACATTAACCTTACATCAAGGTTAGTGTGATATTAAATTTTCTTACAATTGCTAAAGATACGAAGTAACGTTTTATACTATAAACATATTATAAAAAATATAAGTAACTTGAAAGTATTAGGAAAATTATAAAATCAAACAAAGGCTATTCAAGCATAACAGGAATTTGAAATTTTAAATGTACAAAAAATTTAAATGCTTAATTATAAATAACTCTTGCCTGTTCAGGAAATTCAACTCCCCCACTATGATTTTGTTCATTTATTTTTAGTTACAGAATATAAATGACAGTAATACTTCTGCATCCATTTCATTAATAACACTGAAAAATCATGCTATAATTTTTCAAGACATTATATATTCGGTTTATTAGTAGGCCAAATTATGTCAACAATAAATATTCAGTTGTCAGAAAAGTCATGACGTATTTTTTCTGTTTTTCGTTGCAAAAATGCATCATGACTTTCCCGACAACCCAATATAATAATATACAATTCATCTCTAAACTCAGGCATTCTCCTCCTGTGTCTCTAGTGCTTTGACTATAATATTTTAGATCAGCATCCAATTACTTTAAATCATCACAAAATCAAAATATAATAAATCTCTAGACTGTTTTTGATGTGTTTTTTCAAACCACTTCAAAATAACTGGTTAAATAGAGCACTATTTTGTCCTCTCACCATCCCTAAGGGAAGATTAGTTCTAAAATTCCAAACAATGCGTGGTTCGCGATAACTGTCAATTTCATTTTCCAATTAAAGCAATATGTTTGCAGGATTTGAAGTTTCATAATATTATCTTTTATGATAGGAACTGAGAATGCTAACATTTTCCATTTAAAATGGAAGAGATGACAAACAAAACACAAATAAATCCAACCTCAGTCTTCAGTGTAACAAATTAACAAAAATTAACAAAAATTCTTCCTATATTTAATAAAATATTATAATACAGACACTAAGGATTCTAATGGTTAAAATAAGGCAGAGATTTAAAATGATGATGATCACACAATATGAATGGTGATATTTAGAAGGCAACCACAACTATAAACCTTAATCATAAGTTCTAAACTTGACCTTTCAAACAATTTGTCCTGGTAGCTCTGCAATGGGTTGTTATTATTATTTAATCTTACAGACTTTTTACCTGCTGTGTGTTTCTCAATATAATAAAAATAAAATAGAGCCGAGTAAAAGCAAACTATTTTGAGAGGAACTCAGATGAACCAAATGAATTTATGATAAAATTGAAAGATATACATCTTGACTCCATTCAAGACTACAGAAAAACAATTTGTCAACAGAAGCTATAATAAATCACACTAACACCAAAATGTGCATCTCAGCTACAGCAGTAATTTGAGATTAGATTCTCATTACTCTTGCAACTCATGAAGGAAAAAAGCTTTGGAAAGTGTCTGAGAAAATTTTGCCTTTATTGTAAGCATATTTTACCATAACCAACAAGTTTGAATGGGGATATTTTCAGAATTTAGTCTCTAGTGCTAAATCCTAATTAATTTTTCAACAAAGTTATCTGTTTCATGTGAAATGTCTATTAACAATTAGAAGGTTTGTGAAATGGATAGATATATTTTTAATGACCCACACAACAAAAATATGATCAAAGCTATTAATTTTTAAAGGCTGGTAATCACTAAAACAATTTTAAAAGCATCCTTATGGCTTTAAACTGCAAAATTATGAGAGGATATTAAAGGATAATTAGAATTGGATTACAGAATCAAATTAAATTAGATAAAAGCGATACCAAATATTGCAGAAGCATGATCTATATTCTGTTTCTATGAGGGCATCACCAAAAAAGAACCATTAGGGATATAAACACCACCTTACTTATTTGGCAGCATGGACAGTACAAAACTCTGCCCAGAACCAGAAAGTAAGGAAGAAAAAGTCTCCTAGCAGCCAAAGAAGATGGCAAAAATTAATGTGCTAAAAAAAAAAAAACATTTCATACACTATACTAACTACTTATTCCTTCTTTTTCTGAACCAATTATAAAAAGCCTGAGACGCTACCCAGCCCCAGTTCACAGCTTATTGGAAGCACAAAACTGAGGAGAGAAACTGAGGTACTTGTATAAGTTGTCATACCAACAGTAGCAAGAAGTAACAATGAACAGAAATAAATAAATGAATAAATAAATAAATAAAAACAGTAGTCAAGAACTCAAAAAGATATATGCCAAGACTTCCTGAGGCATATTATACCATAATATAATAATTTATAAATTATGATGTTAAATAATATTCAAACACTTATGATTAATATAGGAAAAGAAATAATTTTTTAAAGTTTGTCCAAAAATATTTAAAATAGCAAAAAAAAAAAAACCAAACTGAGCTATACAAATTTACTTTTTAGGGATCCATTTATGTGGATCATCATTCCTTGGAGAGCTTTATAATTATATTTACAGATGTTATTGATTCTAAAAATCAAGTGAAATCTTCCTAGCAGCTTTCTAGCAAAAGCCTGTGAGATCCAACATGCCCCAGACATGTTCTCAAACAGGAGATGCTCATCAGATGTGAGAGAAATGCTAAGAAAAACTAAAGACTGGAAATTCTATGGAGCCTTTAATCCAATTCAAATGAATNAGCAACACAATAAGCTTTTCCTTAACTTGCAAGCTCTCTGCAAAGATTTCAAATCCACCAACACTATAGCTATATTAACAGCTCCTTCTCAGCCCTGCCTTATAATATCAGAGCCAATTTGCCACAACTGGAACATCAAGAAAGAGCAAGATCTGTAAGACCATCTTCTGTGTCATCATATATAAATATCATTTAACGCGGTTATTTTTATGGTGATGTTATTTCTAAAGGGCTATAAAGTAGTTCATTTTGTATTTAAATTTTAACTATATGAGTAACTGCAAATGTCTATGCATAAAAACTGAGGTGCACATAGGTGGCCTTTAAAATAAAACAAACGCAATTTTTAAAAATGTCAAACATTAACAGAAAAAAAATCTTTTCTAACACCATAATTCAGAACTACTCCAATGAAAAAAGGTAAAGAGTTATTAGTGAAAACTATAACTAACAGTATAAACAGATAACCTCATGCTTTTTTACATCATAAATTTTATCAGTACCATACCAACTCTAGCCTCACAATTTCATTAGAAGAGAGGGAAAGGAAATTTCTATCTCCAGTCTAAAGAGCTAAGCTCCCTCCAATACCATCTAACATGCCCATATAATGGTCAAAGAGGAAATTGAGCTTCTAAGCCACTGAGTAACTTGCAGGTTTCAAACCTGAGTCTTCTGGTTTTTCTAGAATGTCATTTTAAAGAACGAAGAAAATTTTCCACCTGACTACACAATACTTGAATATGCCTCTGATGTCATCTCCTCATATGTGGACCCCAGGACCATGAGGGCATGTTGGGTGTGTCTACACAAGGGGTACCCACAGTGCCTGCCCTGACCCATTCTTCAAATACCTTTTTTTTTCCTTCCACTGTTTCCTTCAGCCTTTATTCTCTAAATCCATGAGTTCTTTTTTTCATTTTCCACATGAACACATGAAACACTTTTTAGGCTATATGTAAATAGCAAATGCACTTACAACTTCAGATGCTATCTTTATGTTAAACAGAGAGAACTGTTCTAGTTTATTACTAAAAACATGATATGTCAATAAGCTATAACCAAAAGCTTTCTACCCACCAGAGGATTAAGCTTTGCCAATGCAATGAGACCTGCTTTATAAAAATAACCCCCATAATGAGATGGCGTGTTGCCGAGACCCTCCTACAGCAGATCTTGTCCTTGTTGGGGACAAAACAAGCTTTAGCACCATGCCAACATAACAGCTGCCAAAAACAAATTCTTCTTGATTCTGAAGAATTGTCACTTTATCTCCCCACCAAGGTAGCCAACCTTATCTGTAGTAACCATGTGTTTTGACCATGTATCTCATACAACTATTTTATATAATTTTAATTAAACTGTTCCTTTAACACAAAATATGCCATCTCTGCAATACTGATTAGTGAATAGGCCTCTATTTCTAAAAGAATTCAAAAATACAAATTTATAGGTTGACCAAAATGATCTTCTCTCTTAGTTTTCTATCTTCGTTTATTTTTCTAGAAGTTTGAGAGACGCTACAGGCGATGTAAGGAGTACAAAATGTCCCTGTCTTCATGGCACTTAAAGTAATATTTAAAGCGATAACATTAACAGAGTTGAAAATAATTAGAAAACAAGTGGATGGTACTATAGACTCTACTTCCTGATGGTCTTTCTCCTGCAATACCCATGAGGTGAGACACGGTGAGTCTGTAATAGTCAATCATAGACATCCTTCTTAGTAGATGTCCCCGACAGTCTGTGTAATAGACCACTTGTCTGATGCAATCAAAGGAAGTATGCAATTGATACAGTAATCGTGGATCTATGCATGGGCCTGCCAGTCATAGGTGCAGTGTACCACATGGCCGGCTTAGCCAAAGCCAAGGCCCGACTGGATCAACTGTTTTGACTTGTATTTTTCCTCAAGACTGGCTTCTGTAAACCTTGTTCGTGTAATAAAATAAATGATGAGTAGCTGGTGGGGTGTCCTGGGAAGGCCCCATGACTCCAATTGTCACAAAGCTACTAAAATATGAGCTTAGTCCCTGTTTTTCATAATGAACTACTAAAGCATCTCAGACAGGCTCATTTATAATTTGAGATATGGAATATTCCAGTTTGAATAAATTATTATAGGAATCAATGATAACTAAGAAATACAAATTAATGTTCACTCAAGGGCATATATTTTATTAAGATCTGAAATAGCACAAAGATAAGAAGGAAAGGTGTGAATCTGATATACGCAGATAATGGCTCCTATCTGGCTTGCTAGACAGATTCCCATATTTTATTTTAAATTGAAGTTCTGGGGAGGGGATATACTATAGCTTATAAATGGTACTTCTTAATGGAAGGAGCTGAACTAGTGATCTACCTGTCAGTAAAACTGTGTAACTTTAACCATGGGAACATATATGGCACCACATCAGAGATGTCTTTGGCTACAGTAGAAAGAAAATGATTCATCAAAGGGCAGTGCTTAATGTATAAAGATTTTGATGAACACCTGGCTCCACCCCAAACCACCACAATGATAGCATTTTACAATATTTACATTTTTAAAAATATAGTTTTGTACCTCTCTACCTTGAATTATATAAACTCATAATTCAAGCTACTTTGGGAAGTCAGTCATTAATGGCTTTTCTTGGTTTTAAATTCTCCCCATAACTAGTTTTACTGAAATTTGCTAATTAAATATGAAAATTTTGTTCTACTATAAAAAAAAGTATTAAAAAAACTACAAAAGTTATCTTCTAAAAGTTATGAACAAAAGCAATAAATACATTAGTCAAAGCAAAACAAAATATGGAACCAAAAGTTTTTAATGTA
>NW_017731496.1:1206827-1211615 GCF_001890085.2 Hipposideros armiger | reverse complement strand
ACAGCTGTGAGACACTGATATACCAAGGTTATGAAACCTTACTGAGCTGTTTGTACAGTGCTGCCAATGTAAGCGCACAGTGGCAAGTTTGTGAACTTAATTGTCAGACCTCGTACATTCTAACTGAGGACGTTAGTTTCCTAAATCTAAGAGAAATTTGTAAAAGGGGCTCTGAAAGATTTTCTCAACTGGATTGTAGTGCTTGCTCTGCCCCTGGCTAACTACCTATGTGACTCTGGGTAAATCACCTCTCTTAGTGTCAATTTTCATATCAGTAACATGAGATAAGGGCTGGACTAGCTCAGTGATTCTCACCTCAAAGATGTGTAGCATATGGATGGAGAGATTAGATTCACTACAAATGATGAGCAGTATTACAGATGGGAGTGTGTTTCACATGTGAAAACTCTACAGGCAGAAAAAAGAACTACTGACCTCACACTATGAAAGCCATTCGTTATAAAATTCTTATGATATGGTTACAACTGCCCCCACCTTCGCCCATCCAATCTATTCTCCATAGAGATGACAGAGTAATGTCTTAAACGTAAATGTCTATCTCCTCACTATATTATAAATTCTATAAGAGCAAGAACTGCAGAGGCTGGGCACATAGTAGGATGTTAGTAAATATTTGCTGGTTGACAGAGACAAAATGGTTTTATAAGAACAGGATGGAATTAAGAATGTTAAAAGTGGTATATTTGCAAAGGATATATGTTGCTGTGAAAAAAAATTAACTATACGATAGGTTATGAAAAAGAATTATAATCTTTGGCCTATTGGGGACATATAAGTAAAACTGCCTAGATACGATAAAGAATGCTAACTACAACATAGTTATGTGGTATCAACCAGGGACTGCCTACCGCTTCAGTTATTCTATGTAGAGATAAAGCTATGTAACCACATTTTTGTTGGAAAAAATGTCATGAAGAATTTCCTCCATGAAGACACAGCATTTGACTGGTATTGCAAGACATAAGTGACCACATGAAGTGTAGTTAAACAAGTCGATGCTAGCTGTATGCTGACAGGTTAGGACAGCTTTCCAAAATTATCATTTGCTTTATTTTAATCAATAGAACCCAACCCATTAAGGAAACATGCATCAAAGGGAAGCCTGTAATTAATAATTTATCAGGTCTTTCTATTTTATAGTCTCTATTTTATTACTATTGTAACAACAGAAAAGTGTTATCAAGAAAATAAACCATGTTCACTTGGAGCACATTTTGAGAAGCAGTAACAAAAGTTAACATTTTCATCAAGGCAAATTTTAGAAGTATTAATGCAGGAAAGGATAGTTTATAATACAGAAATAGTTTTATAAAGTCATGTAAACTTACAAGATTTAGAAAGAGGCAATGGAAAAGGNGCCATCCAGTGACTGGCAACTGATCTGCCTCAGTCAGGAAGAGTGCAATGATAATACCAACATGGGCCAGTGAAGCGATGTCCTCCACAACCAGATTGAAGAACAAAAGGACAGCAACTTGTCTGTTCCCCTTCCCTGATTCCCCAACGCTGTTACCCTCCCCCAATTCCCTAATAAAATCTTAAAAAAGAAAAAATCACCATGATAAGAATGCAGGTTAAAAGTTTTCCATTAGGTAAGTCACTTCATTGTGGTGTCATCCCCACTGATTTCAGAGAATAGTGTTTTTACCGTAGTGCATTCTGTTTGTTCACAATGAGTGCTATCAACAGGCTTGAAAAAGTAATAAGACAGTCCTTTTTATCACTGGTGAAAGGATTCAATTAAAGTATACAAGGGCTAAGCCCAAGTCAGATATTTTTAATATATAGGAAAACCCGTATTTATATAATTCAGGGAAAGGACCAGCCATGGACTCACTTCCTAAACACCTGCCCCACAGAGATAAAATTCTCTAAAAATATTGATGGGATTACTCCTGTACCCTGTAGCACAAGGAGCCAGGTGAGTGGGTGGGTAGGGCTCAAATGAGAAGTTCTTATGGCAAATACACATAAACCTGGCAACCTACTAAAGAGAAAATTAGATTAAAATGGAAAAATACTTTCACGTGTGCAAACTGATAATAGCAAGGTATTTTTCAGCAACCACAAGAACTATGCTGGACTTGAATAGGTAAACAGAAACCAGACCAAATTACAGATAAGCTTAAAAGCATGCAGATCTTCAAATCCAAGCGATATTGTTGGGTGCACTTGATCCTTAGACTATGTGGCCTAGTTTTGCTGGATGACCCTCTAATTTCTGAAAAGTGCTACAGGATCCTCCTGACAACAACCTCTCCTAACTCCAGCATGGGAACTCTTAGCATTTCCGATGTGGATTTAAGAGACAAAGATAGAACACGGAGACCTGCCAAGGCTGAAAAGGATATCACTTTCAAAGGTTAAAAAAATCCCCCCCCCCTTTTCTGATGACTACCCAATTACACAAGCCAGGCATGATAACTAGGAGCAGGGAAAGAAGTCTTCTACAGGCATGGACAGAATTGCCTGTTCAAACCCAGTGAAAAAGACGCAGGAGACGCAGCAACAAAATACATCTTTGGGGGGCTGCACATGGAAGCTAATCTAGCATGAAAAAAACTTTTTTAATATAACACAAAAAAAAACCAGAAGCTAATTATATCATTAGAACTTATTAGGGCCTATTCTGTGATATTTAAACAGCATAAATTTTCATTTTTCTTATTTTATGTAAGAGCATCGTTATACAAGAGATTTATTCTTAAAATTCTGTAGGCAGAACAAAATTTTGTAAAGTGAAACCCATTCTTCCTCTGCGAGCTATTATAAAATCCAACATGTGTATCTATATATAAGCATGCTCCTGAGACCACGGATTTAGGTTATATTTTTGTGTACCACAACAGAAGTTGTAGTGGATGTCCACTTGTATGACGATACTCATTTTCCACCTGCCCAGTTGATCCAGGCTCCAAGCATCTCTTGTCAATATCCAGCAATGGCAATGTTTTAGTCCTTTTGTTTATTTACAATTCACGAATAATGTTGTGACTTCATATCCAGAGGAAAAACCTGAGGCATGAATTCAAGAATGGAGTACTTGTTCAACCTGTCGGTTATTGTAGTATCTTAGCTGCTGAAGGTATGTGCCAGTGCTTACTGCTACAGAGACAGTGAAAAGCAGCTATTCGGTTGCTGGAAAAGTAATGACATATTTCTATGCTTTTCGTTGCAAACATGTGTCATGACTTTTCCAACAACCCAATATTATAGGAATAGTCACAGTAAATTACTCTTATTTGCTTTTGGAGACCCAAGGTTCTGGCATCACTTCCAAGAAGAGTCAGAGAAGCCTTACCCTAATGTTCCCAAAACAGGTCTTTCTCCCAGGATTTGTATATAATCAATTTTACAACTTCTCTTCACACAATACACACGTTAGGGTTTTATACAATAACAGTGTTCGGGTGATGCTGAGTGTTCTCAGCTGAACTAAATCCCAGATGAACTATAAGACAGATCTCGAAGCTAACAGAAACCTCAGTGCACCCCACAGCTTCAGAAACTACCTCCCTTTACCTCTCACTCTCACCTCTGATTTAAACCAGGCGAAACTAGACAAACCTTGTACAACAAGCACACATCTGTGATTAATCCACTAGTCACCAGGCAGGTGGCCAGAGTCACACAGCTAGCAAGGACCTCAAGAGTTTATACTAGTGAATAAATGAGACTGATCTGTAAAGAATATCAATTGTTTGTGTGCAAAAAGGGGATGTTTCTAAAGCTGAGAAAAATTTCAGTTTATTTTAAGGACATTACTTCTATTATAACTACTATCTAAATACTCGTTTGTACTGTGAAGGAAAGGTAGTCTAAGCAAAGATAAATACAACCAAGTTCATTGTATTTATCCCAATTTGGGAGTTAAAGAAAAGAAACATTTATCCCAAATGCCCAAAAACAAAAAACGAGGTAGATTCAAAAATACCACTTTGCCTAATTAAAGCATGCAGTGATGATAAGCTAGTTTACAACATGAGGAACATAAAAGTTTAATAACACATTGCTACAAATATTTAATGCTATAGAATTTAATTACATAATTTCAAAGATCAGTGTATTAAACTACTATTTATTTCAATATCAATGCACCATTTTAAAATTCAAAAAGTAGATTACTGGTTGCCATGGGCTGAGAGAAGGGAAAAATGGGGGGTGACTACCAATGGGCATGGGATTTCATTTGGAGGCAATGAAAATCTTCTAAAACTCAGATATGTGATTGCATAATTCTGTGAATATACTAAAAACTACTGTACTGTGCATATAAAATGGGTAAATTTTATGGTATATGAATTATAACTCAATAGAGTTACTGTAAAAAGCAAGTAACACTAAAAAATTTTATCACCTATGTGAATTTCTAAAAAAAAATAATAATTATTTAATCCAGGGTAATATGCTGAGCATATTCAAATCTCCTATGTGTAAACTGCTTTGTCTATTATTTTCTAGGAAATTATCTCTCTGAATAGTTATTCTAATGCCCTAAATATCCACAGTCTTCTAGCAACTCTTCTAACAACTTATAACTCTTATAACAACTCATAACAACCTATGTCCATGGGCTTCTAACAACTCTTCCCACAACTCTAAACATAGAAATGACACTAAATAGTGAAGATTTTGACGTACTGACAGGCCCATTTTTTTAAAAAGGTTTGATTCCAGTGGGCTACATAATGTAAAGACACCTGTTTTCCTGGGAATTAACAGTTGTAAATACAGACAACATAAGTAATTTCACACATCAAGCTGATG
>NW_017731496.1:1199321-1200922 GCF_001890085.2 Hipposideros armiger | reverse complement strand
AAAAAGAAAAAAAAAAGAGTGCTCTATTAAAAAAGGTGGAGGTGAAAAAAGCATTTGGTATTTCACAAAACATTGATAAAAAGTTTGCTTAAGATTAAGGACCTCTAAAAAAAAGTCACTTGTGAATTAAGATCATACAATGTATGTTTATTATGATTCAAACACATAAACTAAAGATTTCAATTGTAAGTGCTACAAGAGCAACCAAATAATTTTTTTTCCAGAATAAGTAAATTAGTTTTCCAATAAAATTTTCAGGCTCAAAGCAGCTAAATTAAGGAAGTCCCATAGGGAGAGCCCACCCAGTCTTTTCTGATCTGCTCTATATTATAAGATATGAACTGGATGGTCATAACTACCACAGAATTGGTCAAATCATATAATTCAAAAGAACAAGCACACAAAAATAAATTCTTTGGAAAGTGAGGTTCTTTTTTCCCCCAAATAGTTGTATGCATCTAAATGTGGACACTGATAGTAAGTATACTTTTTTAAAAAGAAAATCCAAAACATGAAACAAATCACATGCACAGATATTCAAACACTATTTTTTATCTTTATTAAATTTATTGGAGAGACATTTGTTAGTAAAATTACATAGGTTTCAGGTGTAAATGTCTATAACACATCATCTATATATCACATTGTGTGCTCACCACCCAGAGTCAGTTCTCCTTCCATCACCATATATTTGACCCTCTTTACTCTTCTACCATCCCCCACTTCTTCCTTACCCTCTGGTAACTACTAAACAGTTGTCTGTCAACACATTATTTATAATGGATAAAAATAGGTATTAGACTGGCTTGTTAAATTATGGTACTTAAAGATGAATATCATGCCACAACTAAAATTATGGTGATAAAAAGTGTATCACAGCAGGGAAAAGATTTTGGCATAAGGTTATACAGCTTTTAGTATAAGGTTAAAAAAATAAGATTTTGTGTAAACTATCATTTCAGCTATACTCAAGTACACATAAATTCCGTGTTTCGCCAAAAATAAGACCGGATCTTATATTAATTTTTGCTCCAAAAGATGAATTTTATTCATGTACAAAAATCTACATTTATTAAAATACAGTCATGTCTGGCTGACGATCTTAACTGGGGCTTATTTTGGGGTAAGGCTTATATTACGAGCATCCTGAAAATCATGCTAGGGCTCATTTTTCGGTTAGGTCTTATTTTCAGGGAAACACAGTATAAGGTACTTCCTCGCCTCAAAATATTAGTAGTTACACTGCAGCAATGCATGAGGGATTGCTTCTCTTAACTGCCTAAGATTTCTGCAATGTTGTTATGCTACTTTATAATTATAAAACATGTATTTTTTAAAAAAATTAAGCAATAAGGAAATACAAAGGGCACTAGATAAATGGCGGGAACTTATAACTTGATAACCTTGAGATATTTGTTTGTCAACCTAAGCATTTGAGAACTTCATTTCTTATAATGTTTGTATTATCAGAATGTTATGTGACAAGGTGGGGATGAGATACAATTAGTTTAATGCTTATAGTTAATTATGAATAATTAATAACTATTAATATAAGTTTGAAGGATTCTATGAAAAAAGATTAACCCATGTCACCACATTAT
>NW_017731496.1:1194440-1195371 GCF_001890085.2 Hipposideros armiger | reverse complement strand
CCACCATTCAGATTGGTCTTTCAGTAGTTCTGAGAACAAGAGATTTTTTTTTTCCCAACTGCTTTATTCAGCTTAAATTTTTAACCAGAATAGCCTGGATCCTCTGTGCTTTAATAGTGTTTTTCATCTTCCAAAATTAATATCAATTTAATTATTTTCTTATCTTACTACACTGTATAAAGTCTCTAAATCTATACTACATGAACTGTAAATAGTTGTGGGCATCCCTGTCTTGTTTCATATTAAATGCAAGTAGCTTCAGTACTCCAACACAAAATACAATATTTACTTTACATTTTAGTAAATAGTTTTTATCAGGCTTCAGTAATTTCTTCCTATTCCTATTTTACTTGGAACATTTACTAGGAAAGACTTCTAAGTTTCATCAAATGTTACAAATAGCACATTCTTGTGAATTATTCTTAATAATAAAAATGAATCAAACAATATGACAATACAGGAAAAAGCTGCTCAAATATTCCCTGTAATATTCTTGAGTCCTAGGCCAACAGATATAATGGAAAAGAATCTTAGTGACCATTAATCAATTTTTTCAGTTATTACTTCTAAAAACAATCATATAAACAATATACTTCTATTATATAGCTTACATTAGCAATAAAAACAATAAACATATTACATTAGCTATTAAATTCAGATGGAAATTAGTCTTTACTATAAAAAGTAACAAAAAATTAGTCAATTTCAAAGTCATTTGATTCCACTTAACAGCATCACTCTGATCCATTCTGCTCCCTAAAAAACTCCACTGGAATTTATACCAACTCTCATTTGCATAGTTTCTATATTTATTTAAATAAATCTTACACTACCAGCTAAAGTCAAAATAAAGTTAAGAATAAGAATATATAAACATCAAGGGAATTGTAATAGACATGTATGATATTGGGGGGGGAAGTGGGGCAGCAGA
>NW_017731496.1:1154044-1193574 GCF_001890085.2 Hipposideros armiger | reverse complement strand
ATAATCAAGGCAAAAGCAAGAGGTTGGGAGAAAAAAAATCTATGCTTCTTAAAAATGTGTCAACAATCTTGATTCTGTAACACATCTGGAAGAATAAATATGTGAGGAAAAGAAAAACATCTTTAAAATAATTCAGGAAGATTAGTCTTACTAAGTATAGAACATAATATAAAAACACTGTAATTAAAACAATGTGATGTTGGTATAAGAACTGACATACATATCATATCAACCACAGAGAACCTATCAAATATAAACACACAAATACACACACACTTCCCTCCTAGGTAGCAAAGTCAGCTAAAGTCGTCCCATACAATAAGTTGGGATAGCCGGGGCAGAAAAGAACCTCATATTTGTTAGTGTAATAACATCAAGGTCTCTTATTCTGAAAGGGCCCAAAATAAAGCTATCCTACAAGGAGCAAAATGTGCATATTTAAATGACTTAGAAGGAAAATCACTGTAGCTCTGTGGAAAGAATAAATTGCAACTGGAGTACCCACATGTGGGCCTGGAGACCATCTCTAGTCCAAGTTCCCCACAATGCCTCAAGTAGTATCTGGGCAACTCCTGACATTTTGCTCGTGTTTACAGGATACAAACGGGGACCACAGATGTGGAACCTCTTCCTGCAGTAGGGAGGCATGGACTGAAGTAATGCCTGGAGGGACTAGCTAGAAAGTTTGAGATTCCATTTTCCTTTCCTGAGCTCAACACTTGTATATTCAGCTATCACCTTGATGTTTCCATTTGCATGTCACAGGCATTTCAAACATAATAGGTCCAACAGAGAAATCTTAATTCTTACTGCCTTCGTCATTTGTGGTCACCTTCTCTTCTAGATGCTAAAGCCATAAACTTGGAAGTCATCCTTAAATACTCCAATAACTATAACTCCAAAACCCTCTCTACCCACCCAGGTTCAGTCCACAAACTAGTCTTGTCAGTTTGATCCAATAATACCTCTCAAATCTATCCACTTTTCTGCTTTTTTCCACCATTGCTCTTATATGACCCAACATTATCTCATGCATCTACATGAGTTGTTATGTAACAGGTCTGTTACTAGTCTCTCTACTTATACTCTTGCCTCATGTGCTTCGCACAGCAATCAACAGAGTCCTTTAAAAACATACATCTAAAAATGCCACTTGAGCTTACTGTCCTCTGCTAGCTTTCTAAACTCTTTACAGTCTACAACAACTTACACTTTCTGGCTCCTGCTTTCTTTACATATTCACCTCCTAATAACATCACCTTGGGGGGTAGATTTCAACATGTGAATTTTGGGGGAACACAAACATTTAGACCATAGCACTCTCCTTAAGGGCAGCAGTACTGCAGCTCCTGCAAGATGAAGTACTCGCTCTTAAGTGGCAGTGGTATTAGCTGTGATGACCACTGTCTGGTAGTGACCATCACAATTTTATCAGCAAACTAGGTTTGTAGCATGGTTTGGGGCCTCGTTTCTGCATTTCACATCAAGTGTGGTTCACCAGCCCTTCCAGCATTCTCATTACACATAAATCAAGTAGAGTCAGCTTCTGCTGCACGCAGCTAAGAATAGGTACTGAAATCCTAGCTCATAATTTGAATCAGAGAATTGGAGTGAATTAAAATATATGTTACAAGATGTTCCCGTTTCACTCAAGATGGAATATGCACACTCCACCCTACTTCTCCATCTGATTACAACAAAAAATTCTGAGCAAACTAAAGGCACTGAATAGTAGATAACAGCAAGCAAAAAGGGTTTAGAATCAAGGTTTTAAGAAGCAGTGAGGTGATGAGTTTCCTGGGGATGTTTTTGCCTTGTATATTTCTTGAGTTAGGCTCCAGGGCAGCCCACAACTGATGACAGAGAGAGAGAGAGAGTAGAGTAGAGTTCCAAGAAAAGGCTGCTCTCTCCAGCAGGGAGGGGTAGAGGGAAGTGAAGAACCTGGGAGACAAACTCATTGACTTGGCCTACCCTCTGCCAGGCAAGTACAAACAACAAAGCTTCAAGTCTCTGTTCAGTGCTGGCCCCAGAAATGGCAGTAACCCTTACAGGTCAAAGAACTATTGCCTTCCTGCTTTTCACACCAGGTAAGCACTAGCTCTGAGGTGGCACTTCTTTATCTTCCCAACCAGTAGTGGTGACACTATAGATGCGTGCCAGCTATAAAACAGCAGTTGCCTCCCTTACCAGGGAGAATACGTGTTGACTCTCCTGACCCTACACCCAGCAACGAAGAGGCATGGCCCCTCCTCCGTTCCCCAAGAGCAAGATTGACAGCAACCCCTGTGGAGTACAGCGCTTTCGATACTCCATGCTCTCTACTAGGCTAACATCAGCAACACATGGATGGCCTACGCCTTCCCACCACATGGCAGCACAGGTAGGACAGAACCCTTCTGATCTCCATGCTTTACATCAGGAAAAGGCCAGCAACAGTGCTGCCACGCTCCCTCCACCCCCCCCACCCCCCGACACATAGAAGCAGCTGCTGTGGTGTGGGGAAATTTGACTTTCCCGCTCACTCCAGTTTCACCCAGAGGCATATCCAGTTATGAGAACTGCTACACAGCATAAAAACAGTAAGTCTCTGATTTTCTGGCAAGAACACCAGAACAAAAAACCCTTCAAAACAGAGAGCAAAAGGAAAATCATGGGATGAGGGAGTAAGTGAGATAGAGAAAAATATCCTTAAAATCTGTAGAAAAAGTCCTGAGCTTACTCTGGAGGTGTACATTTGTGAAACCTACCAGAATCAGCATAAGAGAAGCACTGAGAACTCCAGATGGTGCAGACGATCATCCAGGTTCCACACAGAGTCCTGAGTAACATGCACGCGGGACAAACCAGAATAGCACGCAAAGGCTTTGAAAATTCAATCAAAATTGGAATGAAAAACAGTTCATAGGAGGTAGGCCATGACTTATAATCTAACACTAATCAGGCTGTCGGCTAAAAAGGAGAGAGGGAGAGGGAGGGAGAGGAAAGAAAGAAAGAGAGAGAACCAAAAAAAAAAAAAAAACAAGCATTCACCAGAGGTTTTGGACAGGATGCAGAACTCATAACACAATACTCAAAATATCAAGGATACACTCCAAAATTAAACATACAAAGAACCAGGAAAACCTAACCAGCTCTCAAGAAGTAAGACAGAAAATGCCAACCACAAGATGACCCAAATGTTGAAATTATCAGAAAAGACTTAAATTGGTGTTTCTAACCATGATACAAAAAGGGAAAGCAAACACTTTTGAAACATGCAAGGACAGATTTCTCCGCAAAGAAAAACAAACAATTTTTAAAAAACAAAATTTGGTCACATTGAAAAATACAGTAATGGAAATGAAAGTTTCACCAGAGGGACCCAACAGTAGAATGGCTGTGTCAGACAAAAGTGTCAGTGAACTTGAAGACATATCAATAGAAATAATTCAATCTAAACAACAGGAAGAAAAAAATGGGGGGAAAAATGAGTAGAGTCACAGAGACCTATGAAATAATATCAAAAGATTTAGTATTCATGTTATATAAGACTCAGAGGAGAAGAGAGACAGGTGTAGAAAAAGACTTGAATAAATAATGGCTAAAAATTTCCTAAATATGGTGAAAGATGTAAATGTACAGATCCGAGAACCTCAGTGAACACCAAACAGGATGAACCAAAAACAAACAAAAAAAAGAAATTAAAAAAAAAATTTAACCTATACTTAGACACATAATAACTAAGCTATTAAAAGTTGAAGATAAAGAAAAAATCCTAAAAGCAAACATAAAAAAAAACCATTACACATAGAAAAACAAATATTTGAATTCCTATAGATCATCAGAAATAACAAAATCCAGAACAGAGTAGAACAACATTTTCAAAGTACTGAAAGAAAAATACTGCCATGTTAAATATACAGAAATGTATTTTAGGAATGGACATGAAATAAAGACATTCTAAGATAAAAGAAAACTTGTCACCAGTAGACCTGCTTTAAAAGAAATGCTACAGAAATTGAAAAACTGATCATATAATTTACATGGAAATTCAAAGAATAACAAAGAATTTCAAAAATTATTATTTCAAGAAGAATCATGAAAAGAAAGAGCAGAGTTGGTTGAAGAATTTCACACCTCCTAATTTCAAAATTAACCACAAAGCTATACTAGCGTGGTGCTAGCATGAAGATATACATATAGTTCAATGGAATAGAATTGAGAATCCAGGAATAAACATTTCTAGTTGATTCATTTTTTACTAAAACTGAAAATAAACAATTCAATAGGGGAAAGAATACTCTTTTCAACAAGTGATGCTGACACAACTCAATATCCACATGCTAAAGAATGAAGTTGGACACCTACCCCTTACCACACTCAAAAATTAACTCGAAATGGATCACAGACCTAAACGTAAGAGCTAAAACTATAAAACTCTTAAAAGAAAGCACAGGTGGAATTCTTTATGACCTTGGGTTATGCAATAACATCAAAGACACAAAAACAAAAGAAAAAATAGACTAGACTTCATCAAAAGTTAAAACCTTCATGCATCAAAAGACACCATCAATAAAGTGAAAAGACAATCCACAGAGTGGGAGGAAATATTTGCAAATCATTTATCTAATGAAGGACTAGTATCTAGAATATACAAACAACTGCTAGAATGCAATAATAAAAAGACAAATAACCCAATTTTAAAATGAGCAAGGATTTGAATAGACATTTCTCCAAAGAACATGTACAAATGACTAATACATACACACAAAAATAATTAGCCATCAGGGAAATACAAATTAAAACCACACACAGATACCACTTTATACCAACTACGAAGGTCATACTAGGAAAAAAACAAACAAAAAAAAACCATGGAAAATAACAAGAGTTAAGGAGGATGTAGATAAATTGGAACCTTCATACACTACTGGTATTTTAAATGGTACAGCCACTTTGGAAAACGTCCTGGAAGTTCCTCAAAAGGCTAAACATAGAGTTACCGTAAGACCCAGAAATTCTGCTAGGTATACAACCAAGAGAAGTAAAAACATATGCTCACACAACAACTGTACACAAATGTTCATAGAGCACTATTCGTAATAGTAAAAAAGTGGAAACAACACAAATATCCATCAACTGAAGAACAGATGAATGTGGTATATCCATACAATGGATATTATGTGGCAATGAAAAGATATGAGATATCGATACATTCTACAGCACGGATGAATTTTGAAAACATTATGCTAAGTGGAAGAAGCCAGTTAGAGAGGTCGACATGTTGTATGATTCCAGTTATACAAAATATCCAGAATAGGCAAATCTAGAGAGATAGAAAGTAGATTGGTGGTTGCATAGGGCTTAGAGGGGTTGAAGGGTAGGGGATGATGGAGAAGGGATAAGGAGTTTGTTTTTAATAGAACTTATTTTTTAGAGCAATTTGAGGTTCACAGCAATACTGAGAGAAAAACTGATCCCCATATAGCCCTGCTCCTACACATCTACAGTCTCCCCCATTTTCAGGGTTCTCCACCAGATGGGTACATTTGTTACAACTGATGAACCTACTTGATATGTTATTATCATCCAAAGTCCATGGTTTACATGAGGATTCACTCTTGGTGTTGTACATTCTACGGGACTGAACAAATCTGGGACACGTCACCACCCTTATAGTATTATACAGATTCGTCGCATTGTCTTAAAAATGATCAGGGCTCTGCTTCTTCATCCTTCCCTACCCCTAACTCCTGACAATCTCTGATCTTTTTGTTATCTTCAGGTGTTTCTCTGGGGGTGATAAAAATGTTCTAAAATTTGTTGTGGTGATGGTTGCCTATACCATGAATATACTAAAAAACACTGTACATACTAAAAGCCACTGAATATACAAGTTCAATGGGTGAATTTTATGGTATATGAATTCTACTGCAGTAAACTTAAAAAGAAACGCTAAAAGACGTTCTTAGTGAAAGGGAAATAACAAAGAGAAATATGGAATACAAGCAATGAAGAAACAAAAAAAAGGGTAAACAAAGCACTATTTTTCATCTTTAACTTTTGTTTAAAACAAAAATTATATCATTGCCTGATAGGATTTTTCAAAGCATATAGATGTAATAGGTAAGACAACTACATCAAGCGTGGGGAAGGGCCCTATGTGGTGTACAGTTTCCATTTTTTACTTGAAATGGTAAAATATTAATTCTAAGTAGATTGTGTAAAATTTGTTCCCCAAAGCCCCCACTTTAAAATAATTATACAGATAGACAGAATGAAAATCCAACAGGTAAATAAAAATAGAATTCTAAAAACACTCAAATAATTTAAAAGACACAGAAGCAAAGAACAAAGAACAGAAAGGACAAACAGAAAAGAATAAAATAGCACTAAATCCAACCATATCAATAATTACATTAAACTTAAATGAGTTAAACACACCAATTAAAAGACAATGATTGCATAATGCATTAAAAAAAAACAAGGCCCACCAATATGTTTCTTTCAAGAATCCCACTTGAAACATAATGATATAGATGGGTTAAAAAAATAAAGGATGGAAAAAGATGTAACAAGCACCTTGTCTCAGGACCTGACACTTGCTATCGCTCTGTCTGCTGGTACTTTCTCAAATACCCAAGGATACCTGGCTGGCTCCCTCATGGTCCTTCATCCAGGTCTCCAAAAGCCCCCTCCTCAGAGGAGCCTCCCTGAGTACTCCATCTAAAAGCAGCCCCTAGTCACTCTCTGACCCCTTAACTGGCTTCCTTTTTCTTCATTGCACTTACTACTCTCTGATTTTTTTATATATTTTTTTTGCCTATTTGCCTGTCTTTCCACTGGAATACAAACTCCATGAGGGCTTTCCTTTGTTTTTTATTTTTAATGCTGAGTTCTCAGTGCCTCGCATAGAGCAGACACTCAGTGTTGTTGAATAAATGAATTTTAAAATGAGATACTCGTATACCAAGCAAAGGGTAATTTTTTAAAAGCTGGAGTGGATATATTAATACCACACAAAGCAGGTGAGGAGAGACATGACATAATGATAAAGGGTCAACTAACCAAAAAGACATAACAATTATTAATGTGCATATGCATCTAAAACCACAGTTTCAAGGGAGATGAATTCAGATAAAGAAGGTGTCTCAAGGAGAGCATTATCAACTGTGTCAAATACTGCTGACAGTTACAGTATGATGAGAACTGAGAGCTGATCATCAGATATGGATGGCATGGTGATAGGGTGCCATGAACAGAGAAGTGAGTTAGGTTCCCCTCAATTCTGTGCACCTAAGGTACTGAAAGATAATAATTAACTGACTTGCTGATCAATTAAAAGCCATAGGATTGTCAGGGGTCCCATTAATCTCTTTGCAAAATAGAAATTTATCCATCTGTGGCTATTTAAGAAAAAAAAAATTTCTAATGCCAAGCAGTCAATAGGTATCTGGTCTAATTTCACCCCATTAAATACCTGCCTGTGGGCCAGGAAAACAGCTCTTGATTTGCCCTGAAAGGAACATTTCAATAACCCAAGGCGTGCCCAGTGTTTAGGGACTTCAACCTAAACTGCCTTGGCTTTCTCCATCCTGCACAGCACTGCACACGCCCTCATGCTCCTCCTCTGCTTAACTCAGCTTCATCTCCACTGACATCTCTACCTGGTCCCTTAAGCTAATGCAGTCTGCTCGCCTCCCAGGCAGCCCCTAGTTAACCATTTTCCTCTCCCACTTCCAGACTCGGCAATTCTACAGATGGGTGCAGCCAAAGTCAGCACTTAAGAGTCTCACTTCCTGTACTTTGTCTTAACAGCAACCCAACAACTAATCCAGCCGAGGCAGGACCTGAAGGCAGGCCCCAGAAAACAGGTCTCTTACTGATATCTGATTAGAGTGGAAATAGCATCTTGGAATATAAAGGATATTTTAAAGAGGACCAAAAGAAAATGATCCCTATTACAAAGAACATTAAGATAAAAGAACATGTGGTCACCTCAGCTGTTGAGTACCCAGGGCAGGAACACAAATAGTAAGTTAAACTGAAAAAATTTGAAAGACTGTGAGTGTTGTTTCTTGTTTATAAAGACAGAAGCATGACAAAGGCAACGGGAACGTTAAGCACCCTGTGTGAAAACAGGGACCAAGATTAGTCATAACAAAAATGAAGTTCAACTAAGGATTCTTAACTGGATCAAAACAGAATTGGTACCATGGCTAACTAGTGGAAAAAATTTTGAAGTGACACCTATTAAAGAACACTCAGTGACTAAAACACTTTTTCATCAAATAAACTACTTTTTCCCTCTTTCTCCTTTATCTAAACAAAGGCACTTCTGGGGGGCGGAGGGAGGGCGGTAAATCCCTTCCTTGAGTTAACAGCCTTAACTGGAAACAGCCTAGAAGAAAAAATTAAGCATCTACTTGTTTCTCATAATATGCTATACTTTGTAAAGAAAGAATATTACTGATCCATGACCAATGCTGGCTTCCTACACACACACAGACACAGACACACACACAGACACACACACACACACACACACACACACACACACACACCACTGAGATGTCCATACTCCTGTGGCTGCCCCTATGACAAAAGCTGCAAAACAGCTGCCCTGCTGCAGTGCCATTTGTAGTCACTGAATGGCATTTATGACTCACAGAACAAAAGTACCCAAGTCTCTGGAATGATGAGCTAACTAACAGAGGCAACTCCTATGAAGAGATAAAAATGCAACAGAGAATATACTATGAGCTTTGATCCAAAAGCTCTTCTTAACCGGAGTCCATTCACAGGCTTTCCAGAATCACCAAACTTCTTAAAATTATCAGCAAAATTGTATGTGAGTACACACTTTGCTGGAGAAAATAATCAGAGCATTAATTGCGGAGTTGGCAAACTTTTTCTCTCAAGGTCCAGACAGTAAGTATTTTAGGCTTTGCGGGCCACAGGGTCTCTGCTTCACCACTCAGCTCTACCAGTGTAGCCCAAAAGCAGCCCTAGACAATAGTAAATGAATGGGCATGGCTGTGTTACAATAAAATCTTCATTTATGTAAACAGGGTGCAGGCTGGATTTCACCCACAGGCCTGGTTCACCAACCCTGTTGCAATCTATCACACTCTTAGTCATTTCCTTCGATGAATCAAGCACTCTAAAGTCCAAGTCTTTCTAATTCCTGAGCAATTTTAAAATCCACTTGAACACATCAAAGAGAGAAATTCATTCTTTTTTGATCTACTCAATGCCAATGACCTAAGATATTTCAGCAACACCAGCTATAGCTAACTCTGCCATTACCACACATGGTTCCTCTTCTGAAATCATGAACTTCCAATATTTATTGGTTTAACAAATATTTATCACTTGGTATGTTCTAGGCTCTAGACATTCCACTTACTAGTCACACAACCTCCTATCATCTTTTCATTTTCAATGCCCTAAACTTCAACCACTTTCTCAGTATAAACCTGCGTGCCCTTTCGCTGTGCCTACAATGAACAATTTTTATTCTGGAACAGCTCTCTCCTCCCCATCATTGTATTCCATTCAAACACCCAAGAGTATCATAGGAATATGCAAAATGACTGTCCCTACGAATTTACATTTCATAGCCCTTAATGCTCCAGTATTCTTCTAGTACTTTTCCTCTCACAGCTATCAATTGTTATTTTAAGTCTTTACTAACCTACCGATGGCCTCATCCCAACATCTGCGAACACAAAACCAGGAAATGACCCTGCCAGTAGATGGTGACACCTTCAACTTCCTATCTAAGGCCCACCACCTATACACATATCTGCATATAAGCCTATCCTTATCCCTCCACTCCCAGTGTAAATATTAATATAGTCCCTCCTTCCACTCAAAGCTAACTCCTGCTCTTAGGATTAACCACAATGACTACCACCTTCCCAGGGACTATCATTTTTACTTTGTATGGGTTTTTTGTTTGTTTTTGCAGAACTGTATTAGTTTTGTATTGCTGTATAACAAATTACCACAAACTCTGGGGCTTAAAACACCACCAATGTATTAGCTAACAGTTTTATAGGTCAGAAGTCCTATCACAATGTGGCTAGATTCTCTGCCCAGGGTCTCAGAGACAAATCAGGATGTCACTAGGATTGCATTCCTTTCTGGAGGCTCACGGGAAGAATCCGATTCCAAGCTCACTCAGTGGCAGAATCCAAGTTCCTTGTGGTTGTAGGACTAAGATGCCTGCCTTGTTGTCTGTCTGTTGAGGGCTGCTCTCAGCATCCAGAAGCCTTCTTTGCCAGATGATTCTTCCATCTTCCAAGCCAGCATATGAGAATCTTCCTCATGTTGAATCTGAATTAGACAAAAGACATGCCCCCAAATCTCTGCAAAACAAACCCTTCTTTATCTGTAGCTCCTGTTGAAATGGATAAGGAGTAGTACCCTTCTTAGAGGCTGGTTTGGTGGAGAAGACCTATGAGGCTGAATTTCTTGAAAGAGTCTTTGGTGTAACATACCCTGACTTTATCTTTCTGAGGTTTTAGCAAAAGACTATACAGCCACAACCTTGGCTTTTCCTCTAACCACGATTTCAGAAGCAATGTCTTCATTTTAACATTCTTTGCCATCTGTATAGGCTCAAAATTAGCCAAATCATCTAGTCCTGGTTCACTTTTAACAAGACTTTCAATTTTTCTTCTTTCATATTTTATTATCAGCAGCAAAACCTTTGCTTGGATATCTCCTTAGGTATTTTTCCAACTTCATCACTCTAGTTCCGCTTCCATCTTCAAAGCCAGCAACAGAGAATTTCCCTCCAGTCAAATCCCTCGCACAATTCGAGTCTCTTTTGCCAGGAAGAGCCCAATCCCTTTTAAGGGCTCAGCTAATTGGGCCGAATCCACTGATGATAATCGCTCTTTCCTAAGGTCAATTGTGTCATACAATATAACCTGATCACAGAGGTGTCTTATCATACTCATGGTTCACATCCACACTCAGGGGAAGGGGAGAGAAACTTGGGGGGGATTCAGAAATCTGTCTACAAGAACCATTGTTCTGAAACTACTTTCTAGGTACCCTAGCATTGAACAAATGAGCAAATATAATGATGATATTGCAAGCCAAGTTTCTCACTGTTGGAGAAGTGAAATACAAATAGGAATAGCTAAAGCTAGGAAGTTGAATTAGAATTTGATGCATCAGTGTGAACTCCTGATTTTTTGTATGTATTTTGTTTATTTTTCTTTTTTCCTTTTTTAAAAGATTTTATTGGGGAGTTAGGGGAGGGGAACGGTGTTGGGAAATTGGGAAAGGGGAACCAGCCAAGTTGTTGCTCTTAATCTTCGTTGTGGAGGGCGCCAGTTGCCACCTGGCTTCCCGTCGGCAGCTCGTGGCCTCTAAGCTCAAGGTGTTCAATCTTAGTTGCTGGTGGGCATAGCCACCATCCTATGCAGGAGTCAAACCCGGCAGCCTTGTTGTTAAGAGCACACACCCTATCCACTGAGCCATCCAGGCAGCAGCTCAGCTCAATGTGCTGAGTTCAGTCTTAGTTGCGGGTGGACATAGCCCACTATTGAACAGGCAATCTTGTTGTTACACCAGCTGAGCCATCCTATCACATGTTGCCAGCTCAGCGACAGTTCAACTCCGGTGCAGCGTCACTGGCCCATGTGGGAATCGAACCGGCGGCCCTGTTGCTCAGAGCTCGCACTCTTAAGCCAAATCAACCAACTGAGCCACTCAGCTGGCCCTGTTTATTTTTCTTAATTGGTTAGTTGCTCTCCCCACCCCATCTCTCTCTTCTGAAATAGTCTAGAAGCAATGGCATCTCAGCAGCAATGAAATAATCTAATGTCCAGATCTTGATTTATAAATAGAATTCCCTATTAAAAGCAGCCATAGAGTTTGGCTCAAATAAATTCTTATAAAAGTTCAAAAAAATAAAAATAAAAATAAAAGCAGCCATGGATCACCAGAAAAATGGGGAACATCAGAGCAGGAAAAGTACAAGATGAACCTGGAAACACTTTGTTGTGCCAGAGTCTAAGAAAGGACCCCCAAAATCATGGGATGTCTAAAGGACAGAAACCAGTGTGAGGCAGTTTCTATTAGACAAAAAGCTCCAGAAGTATTCAGAAAAGTGGAAAGAAACACATTGTACTTCAAATCACTGCACTTCTTAGAGTGAATGTTTGCGGTTAAAACCATCAGTTAAAACTGCTTACAGAAACAAAAATATACCTAGTTTCACAGTTTAAAATATTTTACTCCTTGGGAAACAGTATTTATCATGAAAAAGTCATGATTAAATTTTATCTCAAAGTATAAAGGCAATTTTTTAGAGTTGTTGGATATCAGAATAACTAACTACAGTGCTATGCAAATATAAATAAAGCATCTGAGGGCCGGCCGAGTGTCGCGATGGTTAAAAACTGGCTTGGGACACCAGAGGGTCCCGGTTCGGATCCCACATATGAGGGCCAGTAACACTGCCCTCCACAGCTAAGATGCTGAACGGCAGCTCAACCTGGAGCTGGGCTGCTGTGAGTCGCCTGCGATGGCGTAGGCTGCAGCCCCTGTGGCAGTGGGTTGCCATGGGCTACCGTATGTAGCCAGCAGCCAGCGTGAGCGGCCAGCAGCCGCAGTGAGCGGCGGTCCAGAAGCTGGCGACTGATCTGCCTCACCCGGGAAGAGCGCAATGATGGTGCCAACTTGGGCCAGTGAAGCAACGTCCTCCACAACTAGACTGAAGAACAAAACGACAGCAACTTGTCTGTTCCCCTTCCCCCAATTCCTCAGCACTGTTCCCATCCCCCCAGTTCCCCAATAAAAATCTTTTTAAAAAAATAATAAATAAATAAAGCATTGGAAAATATATTTTCCTGAAATTCCTTCTAAAGCTTCCGATTTCCATAATTGAAGTACGCTCCTGGAGAAATCACCCACTAAAAGGTCCAAGCATTCTGAGCCTGTCCTCTCCCACTTTAATCACGTCCAGAGTCATGCGCCACTTAACATCCGCTCTGAGAAATGCACTGGCAGGCGATTTCATCATCGTGCTACCACCATAGAGTGCACATACACAAACCTGGACGGTACAGCCCACTACACACCTGGGCTGTGAGGTATAGCCTATTGCTGTACTGAATACCGTAGGCAATTGTAACATGTGGTAAGTATCTGTGTATCTAAAAACAGAAACAGCACAGTAAAAATACGGTATAAGAGATAAAAAAAAATGGTATGCCTGTATAGGGCACTTACCATGAATGGAGCTTACACAACTAGAAGTTGCTCTGGGTGAGTCGGTGAGTGAGTGGTGAGTGAATGTGAAGGCCTAGGGCATTACTGCACACAACTGCAGACTTTATAAACACTGTACACTAAGGCTGCACTAAATTCATAAAACAACCCGAGACTAAATCAAGCACAAAAGAAAGTGATGCAATCAAGAGACAAGGTAAACACAAAATGTTTGGGGCTGCTGCCAGCATAACATGGCATACTCTTTAATAGTAAACTTTTTTTTAATAAGTAGAAAGCAGACACTCTAAAGTAATGATAAAAAGTATAGTACAGTAAACACGTAAACCAGTAATGGTCATTCATTATCACTATCAAGTATTATGTACTGTATATAACTGTATGCTATGCTTTCATACAACTGGCAGCACAGTAGGTGTGTTTACACCAGGATCGCCACAAACATGTGAGTCACGTGTTGCACTGACATGATGGCTATGATGTCACTAAGCAATAGAAATTTTTCAGCTCCATAATCTTGTGGGACTATTATCATATATATGTAGTGCTTGGCCAAAATGCCATGCAGTGCCTGACTGTAATTTAGAAATAAATGGCACAGGTTGTTTTGAAGTTAAAAAGAGCTGAAGACAATCCGAAGACAATGCACTTAATATCAACTGTAGATGAATTCACAAAAGTTTAACAAATGATATCGTAACAGTATTACCATCGTCATTCACTTTACTAATAATCTACCAAAACATTTTTGAATTTGACTAAATACTGATTTGTTATAAAGTTTTATATATATTTGTTATGATGGAGTTTCGAGGGATAGAAACAATAGTCACACATTTATGGGCACTAGGCCAAAGAGCCCCATTTGAATCCCAAGCAAAGTATGTGCCTAAGAATTCAAAGTAATAGAGAAAAATACTCTAATGAGAAGTAACATGCCAAAATTCTGATTTAGAATAAGTGAGTTTTAGATGACAATATAACTACAGTTTTGAAAGTATGTTTTTGAATGGTTTAAAGGCTGATTCCTGTTTTTCATTGTCCTACTTCCCTAATCACCTGAACCCAAAAAAGTAATGTCCCACTTCCAAGGTAAAACAAGTTTTATTGTATTTCATTTCATTTTATTTAAAATTATTATTTTAAAATAATAAAGAAGCAGCAAAACCTGATTTTCAAAAGATATATTATGAAGAACACTGACCACAAAACAGACAGAATGAGCACTGCTCTGGCTGAGGTGAGAAGTCCCTGGCCCCTCACTCCCGCCCCGAGGCCGCTCATCCCCCCACAGCAGCCCCTGAGGCACTAGCACACAATCCCAAGGTCCTTCAAGCAATACCTGAAGTAAAGGTTCTGGTGTGATCAGAAAAACTTTTTTCAGACACATAAGGAAAAAAGACACATAAGGAAAAAAGACATATAGAAATTGAAATGTTAACAGTGTTTATATTTGGGTAGTAGAATCATGAGTAATGTTTTCTTCTTTTCCAAATTTTCTATAATTGACAGGAATTATTGTTAGAAACCCAATAAGCTTTATTTTTAAAGGGTTTCAGTGTAATTACTCTCCCCGTAATATATTGTGTTGTAGTATGTTAACAGAAAAAAAGCATTTCTGTACTATCAGTGCACTTAAAAAAATACATATACACTGCGTGGCCAGATGGCTCAGTTGGTTAGAGCACGTGCTCTGAGCAACAGGGTTGCCAGTTTGATTCCCACATGGACCAGTGAGCTGCGACCCCCACAACTAGATTGAAAACGGTGACTGGACTTGGAGCTGAGCTGCGCCCTCCACAACTATTGGGTTGTCAGAAAAGTCATGACATATTTTTTCTATGTTTTTTTGTTGCAAAAATGCATCATGGCTTTTCTGACAACCCAATAGATTGGAACAACTCCCTGACTTGGAGCTGATAGGTCATAGAAAAACACACTATTCCCCTTCCCCAATAAAATATTTAAAAAAAAAATATATATATATATATACACACACACACACACACACACACACACACACACACACACACATATACATATACACACACACAAAATGATATAAAGATTAGAGATACAAATTTAACAAGATAACAATTTGACAATATAATTAGAATATAATTAGGCCTGTTTGTATTTGAAGTACTTAATATTTTATCATAATAGATCAGATATATTTAATTGTTTCCTTTAATAGCCTATTTGTTGAATTGCCAGTAGAGCCACAGTTACTAATTCTTCTTGGAATTAGAAAAGAGGTTAAAAGTTAAGAAAAAAAGTGTTCCATGAAATCTACTACTTTCAAATAATAATTCTTGAATTTCCAAAACACATCACTCAAGCTAAATGCTACAATTAAGATATCAGTAACATTTCCTAGACAAGTAAATGATCAATTAATTATGTGTGCCTCTGGGAAATGGAGAGAATAAATATTAACCATGATTTTTGAAATAAAAATAGAGATAATATTAGGAAGGCGGGGGTAAGTTACAGTATAGTTACAATACATAGCTTTTTTATATTAGTAATTAATAGTATTTTAATTTCCTGTATTTCTACCTAGACTTGTTTAATCATCCTTTTTCTACTTTCCTAATCATCTTACTACATGTATTATATGTTTAAGTCTGAGATTACAGAAATAGCCTGACACAAAACCAATCAGATTCTTTTCTTTCTTAAATTTTCTTGGCTAAAACCTAAATCAACAAAGTCTTAGTGTTTTTATAATGTAAGTAGCCTTGAGTGACTGAAATCATTAAAGAGCTTGCAGGCTGGCAAAAACTTATCTTACTCACACTTTTTAAGAAAAATTGTCTCTGGTAAGCACAAACCAAAAAAAAACACAAAAAACCAAGAATAAATTAAATAGGAGTTTTTAAGCTTTCATTTCCACAGACCAGTTGTTTAAATTAAGTTTGGATTCCCAGCAGCGTAAAATAAAATGAATGAAAACAGAACTATTTGAGACTAAGATAGAGAGTGATCTGGGGACCCATCTGCTTTATTTCCTTACCACCATCACCCTCAAAACAACATCTGGTAAACTCCCTAGGGATGATTTTAAGGGGAGGGGAATGAGAAACTCTGGTAGAATACATGGGGAGAAAAAAACACTATTCAAGCCATCATTATAGTATAATTGTATATAATTTTATGTTTAAATTATATTTGAATTCTGTTTCAATCATCTAACACCTACTGGACACGCAACAAACAATTAGTAAATAAACAAAAGGCATCAGGTTGCAATCCTCATTAGGGTTGAGAGGCACTTCAATAATGTTCAACAGAGGGTAGTCTGAAACAAACTTTATTCCAATAGGTCAACTAGAGCACCTCAAATAGATTCCAGTCAATTCCCATGACTCACAGTAGTTATGGTGTATAAGGTCCTGCAAACATTAAATTATCAAATACAGGGTTAGGTTCCCAAAAGCTTCTAGTCATATTTTCATCAACCAATCAATACATACCTTTGTTTTATGTATGTTCGTGTTTCAGGACACCTTGTTAATAGATATAAGTTCATTAACATGGAACTCAAAGCCAACACAGCACTATAACTCATTCCTGAACGAAGCTTATCTAACACATGCATTTTCTCCATAAGGCACATCACAGACTTCTTGCACTTACAAACACTAAACAGGACAACAGCACTTCAGTACTGCACGTAGGGCCCATTTTAAACAGCAAAATCACCAACAAAAAGCACAAAAATAAGAAAAACATAGCAGTAAACAGGCCACAAAAAGGACACTTGACTACAGTACGAGAGCTGAAACAAGAAGGCAGACAGGGCATCACCTTGTTCCAACTCTTTTTTGTTGCTGAGTGCAAGTACATGTCTGCAAATGACCATGAAAACGCCCTGAGTATTGATTTTGGGGTCAAAAATAATTTTAGAAAGTAGGTGACTCTGGGGTCGGCCGAGTGGCTCAGTTGGTTAAGAGCTCGCTCAAGAGTGCGAGTTCTGAGCAACAGCGGTTCAAGTCCCGGCCCGAGCTGAGCAGCTGCTGAGCTGCCAACAGGTGGCAGGATGGCTCAGCTAAAAAAAAAAAAAAAAGAAAGAAAAGAAAGTAGGTGACTCTGCAATTATCGAAACCATGAATAATGAGAATAAACTATATTTTCTTGGACAATCAAATCTCATACAAGATTTTGATATAGGCACAAACCATGGGGATTAATTAGCATGTAGAGAAGGTACTAAACAGGAAGGGGGGAAGAAAGAGTAAAACTCAGAATTAAAATGAAGGCTCAAAATTCTGCATCAACCATATCCATTGACACTTTTATAGATCTGTGGTAGACTGCATTATTGTTATCAATCCATCAACCTTCCCTGTATCCAAAACCTTTGACATGTGATACTATAGATCTTCTCAACAGAGGCTGGAAATATTTCTCAACTGTACTGATGTTACTCATGATCATGTGACTTGTTTTTGGCCAATGGAATGTTCATGGATATGATATGAGCAAAGGCTTGAAACGTGCTTCCAGAGTTGGGGTTTCCTTCTTGTGTTTCTGTCCTCACTATGAGAAAAACATGCCTTCACGTAGTCCACTGGTGCAAGGAGGAACAGACATATAGAACAGATCTAGACTCTATCTGCAGCTTGGAGCCAAACCCAGACAAGCGCAGCCAACCCACAGATACGTTAGCAACTATAAATAAGCCATTAAGTTTTATAACATTATTGTGGCTACAGTTAATTGATATTTAATATACTTATACAATAATTTTAAAATATCATTATCCCACTCAAAATCTTATTATAAAAAAAGTTGATGAGGACCCTCTTCCCTTCTTGTCCTAAAGCCTACCACATAGGCTTGTAGTAGATACGTTTCCAAAGATGGCTGCATCCATGTCTCCCATCCCGCGTGATATTTAAATGTGATCTTGCCACTCACTCATCAAATGGTAGTCTATCTCCCCTCTCTCTACATTTGAGCTGTCCCTGTGATGTTACATAAGACTTGAAGCCAGACCTTAAGACATCTAGAGTTTCCATGTTCATCCTTTGTGAAACCAAGACATCAAGCAAGAAGTCAGACCCCACTAGGTCTACCACACCATGAGAAATTCCAAACTGACAGGTGGAGTGGGTGGAGGGGAGAGGGAGGAAGGGGGAGTGAAGAGCAGAGAGGAGGGAGAGAAAAAGAGATGCCGTGGGGTAGAGCACCAAGTGTAAACCATCTGAGTGAGGCCATTTTGGACCTTATAACCATTCAAGTGACCCAGCTGACACGATATGAAGCAGAAGAATTTCTCGGTAAATCCACAGAATTGTGAGAAATAACAGATTGTCTAAAACAAGACACTAATTTTGGGGATGAATTGTGGCAACTCAAACAAGTTGTTAATAAATGTGCTGAATTAATTAAATTCATTAAACATTCTGTTTAACGCTTACCTTGGTGTTGGCCATGTCTACAATGTACTGGTCTCCTTTTATACATTCCATTACTTCAAAACCATCTCTGTCAATCACTTTG
Organism: Hipposideros armiger; assembly: GCF_001890085.2. Taxonomy (NCBI): domain Eukaryota; kingdom Metazoa; phylum Chordata; class Mammalia; order Chiroptera; family Hipposideridae; genus Hipposideros; species Hipposideros armiger. Next base: position 1,174,830 of record NW_017731496.1, on the reverse strand, counting down.
GCTTGAGAGCTTCCAGATACAACAAGAATCATGTCTCCTGTGTTACTGTACTGTAATGACTTGATCTGATGGCTATGCAAAAGAAAAAGAAAATAGTCTGGTAAGACACCGAGCATAATGTTTATACTTTAACTACATTAAGTGCCACCAGAGAAAAAGTCGCACAACTGCACAAATTCATAATTCTACAAAATCAGGAACATCAACCTCAAATGGGCCCTCAACACCAGTGGCTATCCTGTTGGTGCTCTCCTCCTACTCTATTAACAGCAATGTATAAAAAATCTTCTCCACTCACTTCAAATCTTCAATCCAACCAACTCTCCTTCCAGTTGTTGATTCTTCCAGCTCTTTCCCAGAAGAACCAAATAAGAACTGCCTCAACTCTCTTCCATTAATGTTATAAACTTATCTGTATCTGAACTCTCTTCTTCTCTTTGATTATAAATATTGGAAATGAACCACTTCCTGCACAAGGCAAATCTACTACCTACATTTTTTATCCCATCCTTTCCAGTCTTTGCAGGAACTGCTACTGAGTATCTTCTCTCTCTTCCTCTTGACAGGCTCACTATTTGAACAAGTCTTCATCTCCTGCATTATCTCTCCGGCACCACAGTATCCATTCCACCCTCCCAACTCCACTAAAACTGATCTTGCCATTGTGGCTGTAGTGAATGTTGTGGTGTGCCACCCAGATCTACCCCTTCAGCACTGAAGTACTCATTACCCCAGCTCCCAGGATTTGGCCTGCTGATGGTTAACAACTAAACCCTCCAGAACTTCCCTAAGCTCCAGAGAACTCCCTCATCCAAGTTTATGTGACCATTCCAAAGCAGGCCACATTCAATGACTGCTTGACATGCAGCAAAGCAGCTCAGCCCTCTCCTTCAATGTGGGATGTCTTGGAAGGGTTATTCCAGCTTCAGCAAACCTTGTATGATCAGTTGAGGTTGCTCTTGCAATTACATGACAATTCAATTTCTCCATCTTCCTAATGCTGTTTCCCTTACACCTTCTCTCACAGGGATTGATCCCAGAAGCACTTCTCAACAAACCTCCTGTATGCGAATTCTGAAGTTTCAAAGTATGTTTTTGAAGAACCTGACCTGAGAAAGTTGGTATCAAAAGTGGTCCTATGAAGTTGAATCCCAAAGGAGATTTTGAAGCAGTATCAGTCACTGACTAGCTAGCAATGAAGAACCACTCATGATGGTGTGTAGTCTCTGGTACACTGCAACAGTGCAATGGCAATTTCTAAAATTTTGTCAGAGAAAGGGAAGGCACTGGCTGGTGCAATATTTCAGGCATTTCATTACTACTACAAGAAAAGTGGTAATTAAAAGAACTATGGAATTGGATAGCTATTTCTAGGGGCAATCAATACTATGAAGACAATGAAAGGCTGAGGATGATTCATCAACAATTCAAGACCATAGTGCAGAAGACAGAGGTCATCTTTGGCAGCATATATAGATAGGGTTATTGTTCTCTGTCAGGTCAGTGGCATGCAGTCACTGACCTGGGAAAGCATGGTTTTCTAATTCTATCAGAGAGGAGGACCAAAAGCAGTTGACTTTCACATGCAACCAACAGCAGCATACACTCACATGCTTGAACCAGGGCTGTGTTAACTTTCTGGCCCTTTGTCAAACATAGTCCCAAGGAACCTGGACCATCTGGACAATCCAAAGAAATTCAATCTGGTCCATAATCTTCATATCATTATGCTAATTGAATCAGATGAGCAAAAAGTAACAAGTACATTGATAAGAAACATGGTCTCAGGGAAATGAGAGATAAGTCCTAGAAAAAAACAAGCAATTGAGACCAAGGATATGTTGGGAAGATGCATGTAGATCGACATGTGAAAATGGACACCAGGTATGAAGCTCTTTGCATTACCTTAACCACAGAAAGTATCAACCTCAAAAGAGGTAATGAACAACCAAGCAATTCAGTTGACCAAGCTTTTATCATCCACCCCACCACTAATGCAACTGACTTATAAATGAAATAGCAGTTGTAGAAAGGACGAAAGTTATGCATGGGACCAAGAGCAGCTCTCCAAAGTCGACCTAACTGTTGCTACTAATGAAGGTGGAGCAGAGGCCTACAGTGAACTGTCCTCCCAAAATTAATACTAACAAAAATGAATTTAAAAAAACAATAACAAAAGCAACAAATGAACAAACAAAACAAACAAAAACAACTTATAGATACAGGCAACGGAATGGCAGTCCCAGAAGGGAAGGGGGGTGGGGGAGGGTGAAGAGGGTACAGGGTGTCAAACACAAGGTGATGGAAGGAGACTCTTCTGGTGATGAGCACACATAAGAGTAGGCAAGTATATTAGAACGTCGTACACCTGAAATTTATATTAACTAATGTTACCCAATAAATTTAATTTTTTAAATTATATAAAGAGAGGGGGCAGGTTCTTAAACTTGCCTAAGAATAAAGCTGTGTAACTCATCCTGTTTGTTATATCTCCACAGCACTTATCACCATCTGTTATTATATGTGTTTTGTTTGTAGCTGGTCTTCCCTCACTAGAATGAAAGTTCTCTGAGGACAAGACTAGAGTTATGTAGTGTTCTATGCTCAAAACGTGAAACAATACCTGGCACATAGGAGGTACTCTATCAATATTTGCCAAGTGGACATAAATTTGAGAAAAAGTCCACCTGTATCTGGCTGTGACATGTGTAAACATTAAAAAGGAGGTTATAAATCAATACACACAGAGTAGTACTAATTTTGTAAAATATTTATATATGTGAGTATAAAAAGCTAGGACAAATACCACGATGTTAGTAATAGTCACCTCCATGTGGTAGGAATGTGTATAATTTGAAAAAAATATATATACTATAATCGTTAGGGCAAAATAAAATACATATTATAACCAGAAAGAGTAAATTATAAAATTCTCCCAGAGCCTGAAAAATTATGACTGGAGTTGCAAAATGAAAAAAAATCTACCCCAGGGCCGGCCAAGTGGCGCGATGGTTACGAACTGGCTTGGGATGCCCGGTTAGGATTCCACATATGAGGGCCAGTGACACTGCCCTCCACAGCTAAGATGCTGAACAACAGCTCAACCTGGAGCTGGGCTGCCGTGAGTCGCCGGCGACGGTGTAGGCTTCAGCCCCTGCTGCAGTGGGTTGCCATGGGCTACCGTGTGTAGCCAGCAGCCAGCGTGAGTGGCCCTCAAGCCACTGTGAGCAGCTGTCCAGAAGCCGGCGACTGATCTGCCTCGCCCGGGAAGAGCGCAATGATGGTGCCAACTTGGGCCAGTGAAGCAACGTCCTCCACAACTAGACTGAAGAACAAAAGGACAGCAACTTGTCTGTTCCCCTTCCCCCAATTCCCCAGCACTGTTCCCATCCCCCAACTCCCCCCAATTCCCCAATAAAAAATTTTTTTTAAAAATCTACCCCAAAGAGGAGGAAAGCTATCACAACAACTGCAATATATGAGTCTGTCACCATCCTACACACTGTAAGCCCAGCGCTGTCCAACAGAATTTTCTGCGATGATGGAACTGTTCTAGATCTGTGCTGCCCATTACAGTAGCCACTAGCCACATGTAACGATTAAGCATTTGAAATATGGCTTCTGCAACTAAGGAACTTAATTTTTAATTTTATTAAATTTAAATAGCCACACATGGTAGTTGGCTAGTGTACTGAACAGTGCAGCCATTAACAATATGAAATAAACAATATAAAACAGTTTCCACTCTGGCGCAACAGAAGATTCTTATTGCCTCATAAAATAGATGAAAAGAGAAATACTAAGTAAAATGTTCTTTTAAAACAAAACAAAACAAAACAAAATCTAATGAAATCTTTATAGTGCATTTGGACAATAAAACTACCAGTACTAAAAAAATCACTGTGCAGTCCCTAAATGTCACTTTCAGTCATAAATTTAGAAATGACTATTGAAGTAAACACCTCAGGTAAAAAAATTGTATTCACCATGCTAAAAAATTGTCTATAACATTCTTCACAGATGGCACGGTAAAGTATCACCGCAGAGCAACCCTAAAGGAATGCTATCACAGGTACCATGCTCTTAAAAAAAAAAAAATCCCCAAATAAATGTCAATGGAAAGAACTTATACAACTTAAATAGAATTCTTGTGGAAAACTAACTTAATAATTAAAGTCCCAAACATAAAATTTCTGTAAAAAATAAAAATAAAATCTTTTTTAAGCTGTCTTCATAGCTCCCTTTATAAATGTAACTCTGTTCGCAAAAAAAAACAATTAAATTCCTTGATTTATCCTAACAGGCCAATTTCAAAATAAAATAAAATAAAACTCCAGTGATAAGACAACTTTAACAAAATTTAGGCTATGTAGTCCAATTTACTTTCTAAGTCTATAATTTCAAGGCTGAGGGATAAATGGGTTTTTCAGGGGGGAAAAAGCTATTAATTCATGTTAATTTTGTCTTCTAGAAACAGTATACAAAAAATTAAAATTCACGTGTGTCTGGCTAGGTCTCAGTAGAAGTATTCTTCCCAGAGGGTTAGCAAAACCAAATCAGACACTTACCAATGAAACTGCTTATCTGCACAGCCACCATGGACTAGAAACTGCTGCTCAACATTCACACTGACCATTCCTCCTAAAATGCTGAAATCCTACCTGATAGTTATTGAAACACTTGTTTTTCAAAAGCCATTCCTAATGTACTGATTCACAGTACTGGTGCTAATGGCAGAGAATTCCAGCCAAGATCTGAGTGGGCTCTTGGTCAGAATGTGTGACAGCGTGAGGACTTTCGCCACAATGCCCAAGGTCAAAGCATTAAGGTAGATGAGGAACTGAAGCTCCCAAACTAGCGAGAAAAAGGAGCCCAGAAAAGCAAAGGTGGGGCTACTGCCTGGGCCCTTGCTTGCTAAAAAAGAAACGTCTCCCTGACCTCATGGCATCCTTCCTGAAACACTGGGAAGGAATGAGATCCCCCGCAGATTTCTGACCAGGGTCCCAAATATAAATGTAAGCCCATAAGAAGGCACCAATAATAAGACATAAAATGACATATTTGGGGGCCGGCCAAGTGGCTCAGTTGGTTAAGAGCTCGCTCAAGAGTGCGAGTGCTGAGCAACAGGGTCGCCGGTTTGATTCCCAGCCTAAGCCAAGCTGCTGCTGAGCTGCCAACAGGTGGCAGGATGGCTCAGCTTAAAAAAAAAAAAAATTCCATGTTTGATCAAATGTGTCAGTTGTCCATGTATTGCCTCTCATCTCCAAATTCACCCTTCATGGCCTGCTCTGCAACCTGGATTGGGGCCCTTCAAGTTTTTTCCTTTGCCAGTAGGCATGTTGGTAAGTGCTGTAGGTAGAGGCGCTGGAGAGACACTGCGGGGGGAGGGCTTTTCCTCCTGGGCTAGTGGCTCCTCTTGGTGGGCTCCTGCACTGCACACGGCTTCTCCAGGAGGCTCCTGACGTGCACAGCAGTCCACAGCTGGCAGCACCAGCAGCTTCCCCCAGCACCTTCCTCAGGTGGTTTTGCAGCAGAGTGACCCGGTGAGACAGGTTTCTGGCAAATTCTGCCATCACAGCACCACAGCAACTACTTTATCATTCACGGAGCAACAGCCTTATCCTCTCACATAAGGTCTGTATCTCAGTCCTGGAGGCCTCTTCCTTGAATGCTCTGTCTCTGCCTTAGGGGCGTGGCTGCTTCTATCTGCTATTCCTATACTCTTTAGAGTTCTCTTTAGTTTTAACTAACCAATCTCTCATTATTCCAACCCCATGTTACAGTTAATAATTCTTTATAATAAACTTTCCCTGTTCAAATGTCTGTGTGACTTCTCTCTCCTAATCAGACCCTGACTGATAAACCAAATTTCAAGTGATTAAGTAGGAACTGAGAAAATTAAAGGCTGTTGAGTCCAATATTTTTTATACATATAAATAGATCAGATCTTTGATGATTAGACAGCTCAGACTGCTACACCAAAGTCTTACATAGTAAGAACAGAATGAACCAGTTAGTTCCCAGGCTATGTATCTTCATTTACAGTACTACCATTTGGGGGAAGTCTTAATTTTCTTCACCAACCATGAAAGATCAAGTACTATAATCAACCACGTTGGTTTTTTTCTGGTGAATCATTTTTATTTCCAAAGGGGAAGGAAAATCTAAAAAACAGTAAGACTAGGTAGTAAAAACAGTCAGTGTCTCCATTTCTCTGGCTATTTGCGCTACCAAACTGCTCTATTTACATTTGGAGGGAAACACACATCTCAGCGAGCCCGCACTGCCGTTCACCTTGCTTTTGTGCTTTATAGGAGAACGAATGTTTTCCCTCCGTCTCATTGTTCCTCCCCTGCTCGCTGCCAGCACGAACATGAAATACTCAGCATCCCGCTCATCGTCCGTGTCCCACTCCGCTCTTAATTCTGCTAGCCACAGAGTTAAAAGGACAGGATTAAGAGTTATTAGACGCAGTACTAGAGAGAATTAAAGGGCTTGTTCAAGGGGTATAACATCTGCTCCTCAAATTCCTGCCTAAACAACTAAGATTCCGATCAAAGAGAAGAGAGGGAAAGCCAACCCTGACAGTAAACTGGAGTCATGAGGAAGTGAATGTTCTCTCAGGGAGGAACTCTGACACCAGAGAAAGGCTTAGTGACATTGCACAGTTCTTTCTGTGAAGTTATTCACGGGGCAAGGGGGAGTAAATGAGTGTAAGTGGAGGGGAGTGGGAAGGTGAAGATTGAGGATCCTTTTAAGTAGTTTTTGCTCCGCTAGCAAAACAAGCTGAGACATGCAAGACAGATAAACACAGCTGTCTGGGGCTGTCACTTGGGGCTCACGAGCCAAGGTGTCCTGATGTAGTGAAAAGTGCACCGGAATGTGAGCGAAAAGGCTGGGGACCCAAGGCCTCGCTCTGCGGCTGACTAGCTGCGTGATGAGGAGCACGTCTTTCAGCGTCACTAGCCACCGTCTCCCCACGTCTTGGAAATGAGTAGACAGGACTCGATGACAGCACTCAGCAGAGGTGCTCCTGAGACAGAGTTCATGCACTAGCTGCACAACTGTGCTGAGTCCTGGCTTCCTCCACTGAAAAACCAGGAGAAATGATACAGGATCGGGTAAGGATTAAAAAGAGTACACATGAAGGCATGCAGCACAGTATGTGAAATAAGTAGCTGCTATTCTTCTTACTTCTTTATTTCCAAGGCCTCCTTGAGGTTATTTGAGGGGCATAAAATCTTGGTAGCTAATTGTAATGAATACATCTGAATTGAATACACTGAACACTTAAATTCATTACAAGTTAAGTTAGTATAAGTTTAGCATGGTTTTTTTTGTTTGATTTTTTAAAGATTTTATTGGGGAATTGGGGTAGGGAAACAGTGTTGGGGAATCAGGGAAGTGGGACAGATAAGTTGCTGTCCTTTGTTCTTCAGTCTAGTTGTAGAGGACGTTGCTTCACTGGCCCCTGTTGGTATTGTCATTGCACTCTTCTCGGGTGAGGCAGTCAGTCGCTCGCCGGCCACTGGACGGCCACTCATGGTGGCTCACGGCAGCTCACGAAAGCTCACACCTGTTGCCGGCCAGCCCCACTGCAGCCTACGCAGTTGCCAGCGACTCACAGCAGCCCAGCTCCAGGTTGAGCTGTTGTTCACCATCTTAGCTGTAGAGGGCGCAGCATCACTGGCCCTCATGTGGGATCCAAACCAGTGGCCCACCTGCTCAGGGCTGGCATCCCAAGCCAGCTCCTAACCAATGCACCACTCAGCTGGCCTATCATGTGTTCTTAATTAGTACTCAAGAGAAATATTCTTGTATCTTTTCTGATTTTCTGTACCCACTCAAAAAACTCAAGCACTATGTCAAATATAACCACTTCATTCTTGGAAATGAAAGGCAGTAACAGAGAAAATGTTGTTTCGGATTTGCATGCCATCTTCTTATAGTATTTGATGAAATTGTCTGTTTCTTCCAGGTATGTAACAATATATTATCTCCAAAGTAATCATTAACTTGTTGATCTGTCAGCAGACCAAAAGATCAGAGTAGAGGGATATAATCTATTTTCCACAATAAAGAAATTGTTTCATTCTATATGTCCAATTGATTTTCTTCTTTTTTTCTCATGTCAAATACAGGAAATCCTTTTGTGTATGGTTCTGATATGTATGGATTTCAGTTATATAAATAATACCAGGCCCCAGCAATATGGTTCAAATTTTAGTTACTTCAGTATATTAACTGTGAGTAATTGCAGAAAGTACGAACTTTGCTGCAACTCTTCAGTCCAAAAATCACTCTATAAATAGCAGGTGTGCATCCTGATTAATAACCAATCATACCACTTCTTCCAGTCTGTCACTGATTGGTCACTGTGAATGTGTTATTCATTCATGCACAGACAGCAAAGCACATAGTTATGTTGCCTCCTTGTCTCCCAGTGATAAACCCACATGACATTTTACAAAACTGACATTCGAAACAGGGCTATTTGACAAAGTCAAAATTTTTAAATGTGCATGAAAGGCATTTCACTTCTTGCTACCTGTTCTTGAGAGACACTCAATTTACACATATGCCCAATGAGGTATAAATATAATCATCCCATCATTTATTTGTAATAGTGAAAAAGTGGCCACAATCCCAAAATCCATCAATGAGAGAACAGCTAATAAGTGCAGTGGTTCTCAAAGAGTGTCCTCAGGCCAGGTACACCACCAGCACCTGGGAACTTGTTAGAAATGCAAGTTCTTGGGCCACACCAGATCCAAAGAATTGGAAACGTTGAAGATGAGATACAGCAAGCATTTTCAGATGGTTCTGATGCCTTCTGAAGTTTCAAAACCACTGAACTATGGTAAGTTACACATGGTATGCTATGCAGCACTTAGAATATATTACACATGTAGTGAGATTAAAAATCTCTAAGCAATATTGTGAAGTGGAAAAAAAACAAATTATGGAATAACAACCATCTGGTACCATTTATGAAAACAAATATCGTATATACCTATTTTTGATAGGTACATATGACTGATAAATGCACAGAAAAAACTCAGTGAATGTACACCATAATGAAAAGAATAACAACACCTAGGAAAGACATTAAAATAAAGATGATCAAGGAAGAAATTTAGCTTTATCCATAATGTTTTAATTTCTGTATGAGAATATGTTATATATACTTGATTAAAATGTTTTAAAGACCCTAATCCAAAAATTCTTGATATTTTATGAAAAATTTTACTCCATCGACATTTTTTTTGTATAGAAGATATATCTGAAGGAAGGGTTTGTGATTCCAAGGATTCTGATTCCTAAACCTACATATATAATTATTGAGAACCTGTGAGAAAACAGAGAGAAAACAGATGACTAGCAGGTTGCCTCAGAGAAAATGTGGTGCTGATTTTCACTAAATGGGACAACGGAAGCCCTTAGAAACTAGAGATCCTAATAACAAATCTAATACTGAGACTGGGCAAAAGTCCAAAACAAATTGTTAAACAGACTTCAAAATACCAAAAATGGAAAATGCATAAAAAAGTTGAGCAACAACGAAAGAAAAGCACTTTTTAAAATCTGATTTTTATATGATAAATCAAGAAAGCATTTAACGTCAATCTTTTTAAGGTGTCCCTGGAGAGCGACCAAGGCCAAGAACATTATGGCACCAGAGCCCTTTGGAGAAATTCATCAGCGGTACCCCAAATCCAGAATATCTTACGGCAGTCTCATTCCTACACTTAGGACTTCTACCTCCCCCCTGAATGGCTACTATGGGTCCTTTATATATGAATGCCTCTTTGACACCCACTTACTCACCACAGTGCTGCCTCTTGGATATCAGCCAAATTCTGACATCTGCTATGACAGGTGAGAAGATGGTCTGAAAACAACATCCTGTGCTTTTATATCTTTCAGACAGTGAACAAATTCCCTCAAGTTTTCTTGGCACATGATAAGGAAAAATGTAGATGGGTGACAAAAAAGTTATGGGAGAATTTAGCTGAGTTATAGTTTTGCATGGATTCTCATATAGGTGAATGACTTAATTTAAAAGGTTTAATAGATCAGTATCAACAGAAGAAAAACTGATGATTGCTAGATGGAACGGGGGCGGGGATGAGGGAGAAGGGGAAGAGACGAGACAACATAAATTGGTAACTACAATATGGCCTCAGGGATAGAAAAGACAGTTTGGGGAGTATAATCAATAATGTGGTAAATATTTCTTAGGGGGCCAGATGGTCTCATGTCTTGTTAGGGAGACCACTTCATAGACAGTGTAAAGGCCTGACCACCACACTGTACATCTGAAGCTGCCGTCGAATAATATTATATGTCAACTATAATTTAATACATATATAGTCACAAAATGTGAAGTAGAGTGTAGGAATGGAGTCAATGGAATTGTAATAGATATGTATGATATCAGGAGTGGAGGGGTAGTGGATGGGGGAGGGAGGTTTTCACTTTGTGAGGGGTGAAAAGAATAACTATTGCATTGTTTTGTACACCTGAAACAAATAATAATAAATAATAATAATAACAACAATAAAAATAGATCAGTGTCAAAATAAAGAAAAGCTTCTGATGGAAGATCAAAGTCTGACTCTGCCACAATGAACAGTTATCAACTGAATGAGAACTTACTGCATATTTATCAAATTTGCAATTGGCAAAAAACAAGGATTGATGATTAATATGTTGGATGTCGGAATCAAAAGCTGGAATAATGAGCTAACAAAATAAAGAAAATGAAATTGAATGAAAAGAATACAAATACCTGTATTGCACCTTTTTCTTTATTTAAAAATTTAATGTAAATTTAATTTAATATTATATAATATAGACACGCACAGACAGGTAAATTCTTAAACATCATTTTGGCCTATAAGCCTTAAAATACTTACTATCAGACCCTTTATAGAAAAATTTTGCCAACTCCTTGTCTTGTCCAGTAATTCCTTTCTCAACTATCTTTGAATTTGAGTATAAAATGAAAGACATTGAGCCGGCCAAGTGACGCGGTGGTTAAGAGCTGGCTTGGGACGCCAGAGGGCCCCGGTTCGGATCCCACATATGAGGGCCAGTGACACTGCCCTCCACAGCTAAGATGCTGAACAACAGCTCAACCTGGAGCTGGGCTGCCGTGGGTCGCCGGCGACGGCGTAGGCTGCAGCCCCTGTGGCAGTGGGTTGCCATGGGCTGCCGTGTGTAGCCAGCAGCCAGCGTGAGCGGCCAGCAGCCGCAGTTAGCGGCCGTCCAGAAGCCGGCGACTGATCTGCCTCGCCCGGGAAGAGCGCAATGATGGTGCCAACTTGGGCCAGTGAAGCAACGTCCTCCACAACTAGACTGAAGAACAAAAGGACAGCAACTTGTCTGTTCCCCTTCCTCCAATTCCCCAGTGCTGTTCCAATTCCCCAATAAAAATCTTAAAAAAAAAAAAAAGCAAGACATTAAGTAAACATTCTGTAATATTAAATTTAAATTGGAACAGATTTACAATTCTGAAACTGTTTTACATGTATAGTGGTGTTAAACAAATACATGTATGGATGGGTGGTGGGAGCAGGTGTCTCACTGTTGGAAAGTTGAAAATTTCCAAGGAAGAATAAGAGGGAAGGCTAGAATGAACCGACATGTACTGGATTAGAGTCAGAGACATGACCGTGAACACCCTGTTTAGCTTAATATAGAGGCAGAAAGATACATAAACAGTTATAGATACAGTGTACACACAGGTTAGGATACATGCATCTACTTCCTAGATCTGCTGGCTGAGAAAGGCCTAGAAGCACTGATCCCCCAAGAGCAACAAGCACATCAAGAACCTAGTTACTGTTTCCTGACACCATTGTCCTAGGAAATATGACCGATCCTAGGACTGGGGCAGGAGAAAACACAAGATGAGTCTGAAGGATTTTATCGTACCAAAAAGTAAAGAATGAAAGAATGACTAAAAAAAAAAAAAAAAGAGGCATGTCAAAGAAAGGGCCATAAGACCCAAACTGAAATAGCTCCCAACGGCCACAGCTGAAACAAACTGAGCCACAAAATAATTAATATAGTATTGGCTTACAACCAAAGGTATGAAATAAATAGTAGTCAATACTGGTAGAAAAAATGATTAAATAAATGGGAAAAAGAGACAATTCTTCCTTACAGAGGAATTCCAAGTAGTTCATGTAAATAGCACTTGGTCCAGAAGGTAGAGCTTAATTTCTCCACTCTCCCAAGTGTGAGCAGCATTAATTACCTAGCTTCCAAAGAATTCACATATGGAAATAGGAAAAAGTAACTTTATAGTGGAGTAATCTTAAAAACATGATAGTATATAGCCATGATATGTGATAAGAAGAGCACTGCACCTCTGTCATATTCAGCCCAAAAACCCACAGCCCCAGTCCAATCGTGAGACAAACATAAAAAAACAAATCGAGGGACAGCCTACAAAATACCTGACCAGTGAACCTCAAAACTGTCAAGGTTATGAGAAACAGGAAAGGACTGAGAAACTATAAACCAGAAGAGACTAAACAGGCATGAAGACTAAATGTAATGTGGTATCTTAAAAGGATATTAGTAAAAACAAAACAACAAAAAAAATCAGTGTAATCTAAATAAAGTTTGTAGTCTAGTTAATAGTAATGTACCAACATTGGTTTAATAATCACAAATGTACCATAGTAATATAAGATATTAACAATAGGAGAAACTGGGTTAGGGGTATACCAGAATTCTGAACTGTCTTTGCAGATTTTCTGTAAATTAAAAAATATTCTGAAATTAAAAGTTTACAAAATTTTGAAATGTAAATATCAATATGATCTTGTCATTTAAACACAAATACATGCACACCTATGTACCTATATTGTTCACCTCTTTTCACTGAAAAGGTCAAGAAGCAATGATACCCCAGCACCAGTGAGCATATGTAATATCTATCCAGATTTCATCTTTAAATATGGGATTGTAATAGATAAGTATGACATCAGGGATGGGAGGGCAGAGGATGGGGGAAGGGGGTTGTTACTTTGTGAGGAGTGAAAAAGATAACTATTGTATTGTTCTGTACACATGAAGCTAATAATAAATAAATAAATAAATAATAAAATAAAATGAAAAATAAATAAATAAATAAAAATAAACAAATAAATACCACTCACTTTTAAAAAACAAGTTTCTTTTGGGGACACGCTGGTTCCAGGACTTAGAAAAGAAGTCTACATCATGTCAAGCCAGAAAATAAGTAAGCTTTTAAAGACTAACGTGGTCACGTCAAAACTACATAGCAATCAGGGACTCCCACTGGCCAAATTTGCAATAATTTAAACATCAAAAAGAATAATGACTGCAATTGACTGAAACACATGAAAAATTTAAAGTCACAAATACTGACACTCAAAAAAGAAAAAGAAAAAAAAATCACCACCAATAACAGCAACAACTCATTTATCACCACTAACCCTTAAGCTGAAAATGAGTAATTAATATTAAATAACTAAGCATTTATCCCTGCCTCTCCAGTAGAAGCTGTATTTCAGGGTTACCAAATAATATTGATGAGAAAGGTTGAAGAAAGCTAGAAAACAATATCGATGAAATAACAGAATTAGAAAATTACCAACTTGCAACACTTATTGAGATAATTGATTTAGGTCCCAATAACCAATGGATACTAAACTTATTAAGTGAAAAGATAAGGTGAATCTGGATATTTACATTGCACCAAAGTATCTCCCCACAAAGTTCTTACCTATCTCAAATACATAATACTAACTTTACCATGGAGGAATCAGATGTCACCAATTTAATCCAGAAATCAACCTTAATTGCCAGTCACTAGGTAGTGGCAACGATGAGACAATCCATGCCACCTGATATGATAAAATATGAGTGATAATCAAGCCTTTGGATCTTCTATAGGAAAACCTGGAGATAAAGAAACAGCTAAAGGAAACAAAGTCAGGGAGCAAGAAGCTGTCAGAGGACAACTGGACCTGTCTAAAAAAGTCATGGGGAAGAAACGGTAGGAAGGAGACACTGTTCTAGATTAAAAGATACGTAAGAGATGTTCAAAATAAATGTGAAGTATGTTACTTGATTGAATTCATGTTTGACAAACCAGCATTAAAATATATTTTGAGAGCAAATGGGGAAATTTAAGTATAAGGACTAGTTATTAGAAATATTAAGGAATTTTAAGAATGTTATTAGAAGTTATAATGGCACTATGATTATATAGGAGATGTCCATATTTTTGAAAGATATACACTGAAGTATTTCAAAGTAAAAGTTATGTCTCTTTGCCTTTAAATACTTCAAAAATTACAAAAATAAGATGAAGCGAATACAGAAAAATGTTTATAACTGTTACATCCAGGTAAAGGGTAGATGGCTATTATACTACTACTTTTTTCTATGCTTGAAATTTTTCACAGTAAAAAAGTGAATTACAGCTAAGTATATAAATAAATAGATGTAAAATACACACTGAGTCCAAAAAAACCATTGTCATAAAAAGTAGAGTCACATTATTTAGAGATTAGGGGCAAATGATGGCAAAGTTGAACAAGTCTCATGATTCAAAAGAGTAACATTCACATAATGTTTGTAGTATTAGAGTATTACGAATAGGATGCAACAATTTAATTATGGAAGAGAAAAAAAAGCTTATTCTTGGGTTTTTCAGCATTTTCAATTACTACAAATTGCATAGTTTAATAATAGAGCACAGGCTTGTGACTCATAACACATCTTCTATTCAGAGCTGATTATTAGCTCTGATAGAGCTGAGATGACTGGATAGTCCTGAACCCGTCAGCTTATATTTGTAAAAGTAGAAGGAAAGCACAATCCCTGTATGAATCAAGAGACCATTATGTGGGGAAATGGGATTAACAACATATATGAAGTATATTTTTAAAAGGTCATCATACTATTTCAAGATAACATGTTATTATTATAAATCATGAAAGCTATTTTAAATCTACCCATCACTGGAGACACAAAGCATTTTCAATTTTTTTTTTCTTTTTTGGCTCCAATTGATTACAGATCTGCAATGTTATTTAGGGAATTCACAAGTGTTTACTAGATAGTTTAAGAATTATGACTTCAAAATTTACAAATCAATGATTTGTAGAAAAACGGCCAGAGCCACTTTAGTCAAAATAGTTATTTTGCTAGATAACTGCAGCTGCTAGAGAAATTTGAGGTCTCAGACCCAATTTGATCCACATACTCGTACAGACATTTATTATTTAAGCATTTATTAGCAAGTAAGCAAAAACAATTCATATCAGGCTGGCCAAGTGGCTCAGTTGGTTAAGAGCATGAGCTCTGAGCAACAGGGTCACCAGTTTGATTCCCACATGGGCCAGCAAGCTGCCCCTGAGCTGAACTGCTGCTGAGATGGTGAAAGCGCATGCTCTTAGCAGCAAGGTTGCCGGTTGGACTCCCTCATGGGATGGTGGACTACCCTCACCAGCAACTAAGGTTGAGGGCAGCGACTGGACTTGGAGCTGAGCTTGTGCCCTCCACAGCTAAGATTGAGGGATGACAACTTGGCTTAGTGCTGATGGGTCCTGGAAAAACACAATGCTCCCCTTCCCCAGTTCCCCAACACTGTTCCCCTCCTCAATTCCCCAATAAAAACCTTTTAAAAACATGAATGAATGAATAAATAAATAAATAACAATTCATAGATCTGTTCTGCAGGCTTAAGAAAAATCTCAGCTCTCTAGCCTTTCAGATGCTCCAACCACAAACAGGTTCCCTGGAAGCAAACAACCAACAATCCCGAGACAGAAACTTTCTCCACATAGCGGACAGAATCCAGAGGTTACAGATGGATATTAACTTTAGCAAAATACATCATCCCCAAGAGCTCAGGTTGAAGGTGAACCTAGATTCTTATGTCCCATTCATGCAAGAGCAGGAAACTAAGACTAAGCAACGTCAGCTAGCTCACCTGTCTTGACTGTCTTTAAATGTCATCAACAAGAGTCCATTTCCAACAGACATTATGCAAGTTAACAAGATACTAATTTGACCAATAAAAATCCATTTTTGATATCCAATAGGCTAAAAGATCAAATGTGGCCAAAAACAGAAATAAAAGGTGGCTTCAGTAGCAACATATAAAGCCCTGTCTGATATGATGCTAGCTGACCACACCTGTACAACGCAGCACAGGCTAGCACCTGGGTACTGGCTTAACATAGGTCATATACACATGCATAATATTATGCAGTATTTATTGGAGTGTTTTTAAAATAAACTAAGCAAGGTAACAATTTCTAAATAAAAATAAATTTAAAGAAACAAAAAAAAAACAGAAAATGTCTTAAAATATAGGTTAATGAAACTAAAGGAGAGAAATTTAAAGTACATTTTACTTTCATTTAAATAATGAAGGTAGTATACAGTCATATAAACTTATTGTATCTGGGTAAAAACCATTATAGACAGAACTCAAATGACAACAGCACTCTGTCTTCAGATATGAAGATATTAAGTGAGTGATACATACCATTCGCAGGGTTGAAGGGATCGAAATGCCTTAAAAGAAGCATCCATTCCAGCAAAATCCCAAAACTTAACATCATAGTCATATCCTCCCGTCACCAAACGGGCACCTGAGGGATCCAAACCCAAAGCAGAAACCTGGTTTAAAAAAAAAAATTTAATTGGAGAAAAGCCACTTATAGTCCATTATAACACCCATTTCCCTCCTGTAACCCCACATCCCATCTTATAGTTGTTACTTCTAAAAAGTAGGAACAGACAGCACCTTCTATATTATTTTACTTTGTTATTATAAGTATTATTTCTTTGGAAATAATAAAAAGAAAAATATTTTAATTTCTCTAATCACCAGTTTTGTCCCAACTTATCTACCATGTACTCAGAATAGTTACGATTGCTATTTCATATGATCAACTCAGTTTCTTTAGCATATAAGTAGGAATCTTACAAACAATTCAGCTTTTTCAATGAACAATTTTGAGGAAACCTTTCAAGATAGTTTAACTACCACTAAACAAAAAGCACATGAATCTAAAATTACCAAAATAAGTAACACCAATGGGAACTTTAAGAAATCTATTGAACTTGGGCAGGCTGAGTGGCTCATTGGTTAAGAGTTGGCTTGGGAGCACGAGCTCTGAGCAGCAGAGCCACCAGTTCGGATCCCACATGGGCCAGTGACGCTACGCCCTCTACAGCTAAGATGGCAAAAAACATCTCGACTTGGAGCTGGGCTGCAGTGAGTCGCCAGTGACAGCGTAGGCTGCAGCGAGGCTGAAGTGGGCTGCCATGAGCTACCGTGAGTGGCTGGTAGCCAGCGTGAGCGGCCAGCAGTCCGTGAGCCGCTGTGAGTGGCTGTCCAATGGCCAGCAGCTGATCTGCCTCACCCGGGAAGAGCACAATGATCACAAGACCAACACATGCTAGTGAAGCGACGTCCTCCAGAACTACATTGAAGAACAAAAGGACAGCATCTTGTCTGTTCCCCTTCCCCAATTCCCCAATGCTGTTCCTTCCCCCAATTCCCCAATAAAATCTTTAAAAAAAAAAAAAGAAATCTATAGAACAAAAGTAGAACAAAGTAGAAATCATTATCTTGCGCATATGGCTAAAAACTCAGCATAGTCACCTTAAACAATTATTTTTAAAGCTGAATTTGTAAGAGGCTAACCACATTATAATATTGGGTTGTCAGAAAAGTCATGACACATGTTTGCGACAGATGGCACTAGTTCATTTTTGGAAGTACTAGAGTCATTCACATCTATGGTATTGCTATGTCATTTGAACAGCTGACAGTTCTAGCTTCATTCTAAAAAAAAAAATTGAGCGATTTGGTTGATTTTGGAGATTTTACAACAAGTTGAAGATGGAAGACCAAACTGCATTTTTGCCATATTTTACTGTTTTACTTCCACAAAGGGAAGAACACGCGTCAAGCTTGTGAAAAGTTGCATAAAGTTTACGGAGACAATGCTGTACAAGGTCGTCAGTGCCAACGTTGGTTCACGAAATTCCATGCTGGTGAGTTTGAGCTCAATGATGCTCCTCGGTCAGGGAAGCCCACCGAGGTTGATGATGACAAAATAAAGGCATTGATCAAGTCAAACCCACGTTACATGACACGAAAGATTGCAGAAACATTGAACATCCATCATTCAAGCATTCACAACCACCTGAAGAAGCTGGGATACATAAGCAAGCTCGATATTTGGGTTCCGCATGAACTCAAAGAAGTTAATTTGCCAGTGCGCATAAACATCTGCAATATGCTCATTAAATGTGAAGAAAACCACCCTTTTTTGAAGTGACTGATAACTGGTGATGAGAAGTGGATTGTTTACAACAATGTGGTGTGCAAATGGTCTTGGTCCCAACATGATGATTGGCCTCAAACGACATCGAAAGCAGACATTCATCAGAGGAAGGTTATGCTCTCAGTGTGGTAGGATTTCAAAGGTGTCGTGTTTTTCGAGCTCCTACCAAGGAGCCAAACAATCAATTTGAATGTGTACTGTCAGCAATTGGACAGTTTGAACGAATCCATCATCCAGAAACGTCCAGAGCTTGTTAATTGTAAAGGAGTCATGTTCCATCGCGACAACACGAGACCACACACAAGTTTGATCACCTGTCAAAATTATTGGATCTTGGATGGGATGTGTTGCCACACCCACCACACTCGCCTGACTTTGGGCAGTCAGATTTCCACTAGTTTTGCTCTCTTCAAAACTCCTTGCATGGTATAACATTCAATTCAGAAGAAGCTGTAAATCAGCACCTTGTTCAGTTTTTTGCAAATAAAGACAGGTCCTTCTATGAACGAGAAATTATGAAGCTCACTGAAAGATGGCAAAAGATTATCGAACAAAATGGGCAATATATCATTGATTGATCTTTGTTCTCTATATAAATAAATGACCTTTTAAAAACATAGACAAAATGCGTCATGACTTTTCCAACAAACCCAATAGCACTTACATTGGTTCTATAAATTATTTGTGAATTGGATCTATGTAAATAAGCCTAGTAGAATACTTATTCACATAGATCAATTCAATACAGTTATTGATGTTATTTTGGCCCATAATATTGAGAAAATGTCTATATACAGAGATAAACACTTGTAAACAATAATAGTCTGTTGATTTTTTTAAGCCGGCTTTCCAATGTCAACATGCTGTTCAATCAAACTGATCTAGAAAGATGTAAGGGGAAAAGTGTGTTTAAAATGAGAACAGTATCTAACAACTTCCTATTTCATGTGATAAACATAAAAATCAGTAAACTCAAACCACACTATATTATCACTTGGAACTGTTCAGTTGACTATCACATAGCATACATAGTTGCCCATAGTAAGTATATTCTCCAAATAGATACATTTCTTCAATGGCAAGGAGAAAACGAGAGAGCAGAAAAACTTAAAGAAAGATTGAAAAACATAACAAACAACGATGACTCTCTTAAGAGTGAGTCAGGTATCATCTGGATACTCATTTGAACATACTAAGTGTAACAATGAGTATGGGGAAATTGAAGAAATTTGAAAACTATGGGATTAGACGATATTAAACAATTATTGAAAAAAATTTAGATGTATAAAGATGTTCTGATTATGAGAGAAAGAAGGAGAGGAAGAGGAGAGAGACAGACCAACTTCATCTCTTAGAGATCCATACTGAAATATTTAGATATGAAATCATATGAAGTCTGGAATTCGCTTTTAAATAATCCCACAAGGTGGGTAGATGGGGAGGAGAGGTTTACTAGAAATGAAAAGTACATGAGAAACAAGACCGGCCTTGTAGAGATAATTGGTAAGGGTCAGAGATAAATAATATGGGGATACCTTTTAGTACTCTCTATACTTCTGTGAGTATGTAAATATGTTTACAATAACTAGGTGGAAAAAAAAACAAAGACAAAAAAACAAAACCAGACAAAAGAGTCACCTTCCTAATAGCTGATATATTACCAAGAAATTGAAATACACGCAGGGCAAAGGAAAGACTGCAAAAAGGAATTAACCTAATAGTACAATCAGAAGTTCTAATTGCTTTTTGATGTGTAAAATAACCTGGAGTATTATTTTTAATTATATTTCCTCAAAAGATAAAATTTTATTTGAACAAAGAGAAATATTTAAACAAAGCATATGTGAAATCCATGAACTATCTCTCAGTTTAAAAAAAAAATCTCTGAACTTAATGGTAGGTAACTTCCTTTTAAGTATCAACAGTCTACAATTCTTTTCCTTGTACATAAAAATATGAAAATTCTTAAAGTTCTGTCACGATTTCAGAATAAAAATATTAAAAGTCCGACTTAATAAAAAGTTGATATAATATCAAGAATTAGATGGAAGTAATTTCTGGAGGCAGCAATTCTCAGATACTTTGGTTTCAAGATCTTTTACTCTTAAAATAACTGAGGACCCCCAAAAGTGTTTGTTTATGTGAGTAATATGTATCAGTATATACCACAGTAGAAATTAAAACTAAATCGTTTTAAAGTATTTGTTTTTCACTTCATTTAAAATAATAATAAACCTATTATTTTTTAACAAATATTTAAACAAATATATTTAATTCTATCATTTGTGTCATTTCTGGGTTTATTTCTATAGATTTTTTTTTTTTTTTTTTTTTTTTTGAGCCATCCTGCTCAGCTCGGGCTGACTCGAACCGCTGTTGCTCAGAGCTCAAACTCTTGAGCGAGCTCTTAACCAACTGAGCCACTCAGCC
>NW_017731496.1:1143443-1148282 GCF_001890085.2 Hipposideros armiger | reverse complement strand
AAAGGACTTAAGTAGGTACTTCTCCAAAGATATACACATGACCAACATATGAAAAAATACTCAAAATCACTGATCATTAGGGAAATAAATATAAATCAAAACCACAGTGAGACGCCACGTCACACACACTTAGTATGGCTATTATTGTTGAAAAAGAAAAGAAAAACAAATGTTGGAGAGGATGTACAGAAAATAGAACTCTTATGCACTGCTGGAGGGAAATGATGCAACTGCTATGGAAAACAGCAGTATGGTGGTTCTGCAAAAAATTAAAAATAAAATTACTATGTGATCCAGCAATTTCACTTGTGAAGATATACCAAAAGAATTGAAAGCAGCATCTCGAAGGGATGTTTATACACCCACCACATTCATAGCAGCACTATTCACTACAGTCAAAAGGTAGAAGCAACCCAAGTGTCCATCAATGGATAAATGGATAAACAAAAGTGGTATATACATACAATGGAATATAATATTATTCAGTCTTATAAAGGAAAGAAATCCTGATACATGTTACAACATGGATGAACCTAGAAGACCTTGTGCTAAGTGAAATAAGACAATCACAAAAAAATAAATATTGTATGATTCCATTTATGAAGTACCGACAATAGTCTAGAAGAGTTAAATTCATGGAGACAGAAAGTAGAATAGTGGTTGCTAGGGTTGGGGCAAGGGGGAAATTGAGAGTTGTTGAACTCTAATGTATAGAGTTTCTGTTTTGCAAGATGAAAAAGTTCTGGAGACTGGTTACACAACAATGTAACACTACTGAACTATACATTTAAAATGGTTAAGATTGTAAATGGTATGATATACATATTTTACGAAAACTACAAAATAAATTTTAATAGGTATAACCCACATAATACAAAAAAACATTATAAAAAGATACATATTATTAAGCCTGACTACTTCTCAGTGCTCTAATAGACTTTATCAAATGTTTAAAATCTTCCTCCAAAAATGTAGTTACATGTCTAAAATACTGCAGGAAGGAAAGACAATTTCCTACCTAATTCTCACAGCTGGTTCCAATCCTCCAATTAGTAGTATTCCCAAACCACCTCTAAATTACCTTCAAACTATTTATGCCCTATTGCAAGCTGTAATCTTTGAGAACATTTCTCAGTAATGTGACTTAAGAGTGCATTGTTAAATAACTTTTTATACTGTGTGAGGGCTAAAAAACTCAAAAAGGATAGTCCATTCTTATATCTTATCAGGAATTATATTATTATTTTAAAACTCCATGACATTATCAGTCAACACAAAGAAGACAATTTTCTGTTTATTTATCACATAACAATGGCAGGTGATAAGCCAAAAGGATTTATACCAAATGACGCATTTATTTTCAAAAGCTACCATGAACATATGCCTTATCATTTTCTGACACCCTAAAATTTTACAAATATTTCAGCTTTTATTCTTATTTGCTAAATCCAAAGACATGAAATCAACTGTAGACTGGACTCGGCGATTAACTCCACTTGTAACCTTTGCTAAGCCATTTAACTGAATAGAACCTCAGCTTTTTCGCTTATAAAAGTAAAAGAATCGGACGACGTAATTCATGATAGTCTATGATGACATGGGTTACCTTAAACTTATTCATATCTGGAACTATGAACACTCCCCTGTGTCATGGGAAAGTCCTTCTGTGACTTCCATTTTCTCCAGTTCTCTCCGCATTTGCTCACTACCGTGATGTTACTCTGCCCAGGTCATTTCATTAAAAACCTTCACTGGTTCTCCACCACCTTTAGTAGCAATTTGACATTTCACAGCACTCACACATTTTTGTTTTAGAAATTTTCTACATTTGACTAAACTATTGTTCCAGGTTAAGTTGAAAAAATTAAAGCTTTTAAGAAGTGTCTAGTCAAAGGGTACAAATTTTCAGTTATAATATGAATTAAGTTCTGGAAATTTAATGTACAACATGGTGACTATAGTTAATAATACCATACTGTATACTTGAAATTTACTAAGAGAGATCTTAAGTGGTCTCACCACACCAAAAAAAAAGGTAACTGTTACATATGAAGTGATGGATGTGTTAATTAACTTGATTGTGGTGATCATTTACAATGTATACATACATCAAAATATCACATTGTATACCTTAAATCTGTACAACTTTTGTCAATTATATCTCAGTAAAGCTGGAAAATAAATTCACATATGATTAAAAAAACAAAAAAGTTTCATACATAATTGAAAAGTAGGTAATTTCTTTCTTATAAAGATACTAAAGAGCCCAGCAATATTCCTCACTTGCAGTGATATTTATTTTTCACTATTACTTATTAATGTATTTTTAAGAGCCCACCCTTATCCACAGCATTAACTATTCCAGGCAGGAATGGAAGGCATAGGAGTTGAGTCTGACAGGGAAGTGGGGCGGGAGGCTGTAACAATTAAGAAGAAGCAACCCAGGGGTGGCTGGGTGGCTCAGTTGGTTAAAAGCGTGAACTCTGAGCAACACGGTCGCCGGTTTGATTCCCACATGGGCCAGTGAGCTGCGCCCGAGCTGAGCTGCCACTGAGCTGCCAACAGATGGCAGGATGGCTCAGCTGATGAGGGCACATGCTCTTAACAACAAGGTTGCCAGTTCGACTCCCGCATGGCAGTTGATTGAAACTAGATTGAAATCAGCGACTGGACTTGGAGCTGAGCTGTGCCCTCCACAACTAAGATTGAAGGACAACAACTTGACTTGGAGCTGATGGGTCCTGGAAAAACACAATGTTCCCCTTCCCCNTGCTCAGCTCGGGCTGACTCGAACCGCTGTTGCTCAGAGCTCAAACTCTTGAGCGAGCTCTTAACCAACTGAGCCACTCAGCCGGCCCTTATTTCTATAGATTGATACTTCCCCCTCATTATGGGATGTATTTTCTTCTTTACATGTCAGACATCTAGGAAAAGGTAGCTAAATTATAAAGGAAAAGCAAGATAATTTTATTCTTTCATTTATTTATAAGCAGGTGTCATTCATTCAACTATCACTTTTTAAAGGTTTTGTAATAATGAGGTAAAATGATTTCATCCTATATTTCAATATTTTATTTTATTAATCTTTAACAAATAAATATAACAATATAATCTATAAATCTAAGAAATATAATCTAAGAGCAATGACTATTTTATGTTCATTTCTTATCTCAACAGTCATCTAAAAAATGACTCAGGCCTTTTACCGATACAGAAATAAAGCTAAGAGTAATGAGAAATTTTCCCACACCATAAAAAAGAAAACCATACTTGAGTTTCGTTTCTTTCATTTGTAATGTTCTTATATCAAAGAAAAAGAGGTTTTAAAGCCAACAATAACAATGACAATAATAAGTGTCCCTATTTTAAAAGAAACCCAATGGCTATTTTGACTAACAGAAAAGTAATCATTCCTTAATGTCTAGAGTGTTTATGTTACCAGTTGATTGTGTAATTAGCCTTAATATAAATGTTATCTTATTAAGTCACTTTTCCATAAGAGCTCTGTAATTGAGAGAAACGAATCAAATTTTTAATACTTACAGTTTTAGTACCATGCTTTAGCGTTATCTCATGAGAGTCAGGGATCTTTTGGACAGGATTCTGAAAAAGAAAAATTCCATGACATCAATGAGTAACATAATATATTTGGGGAGGAACTACATGCCACATTCACAGGAAAGATAGTTTTTAAAATTTGCATCACTGGCTTTAAAAAAAAAAAACAAAAAACAAAGAAAACAGGAAATAAAAAATGTGAGGTTAGCTATATTTCTGCACATCTAGATAGATTACAACCGGTCGCTTTAAGATGATAATGAATTTATCTTAAATCTCTAAAAAGATAAACCTAAGAAACTTTCTAGGTTGTACGAAACCATAAGGCCCTCTTAGCACCCAAAATATTTAAAGTCCTCTTTTCATTGGTACCTGGGCATACTTTAAAGTATTTATGTACTTAATTTATAATAGACAACAAAATCTGCACAGGGTAGATATATATACCATTTAACCCATAAAAGTTAAAAAAACAAAACTGCTGTTCAAAAATGATACAGATAAGGAACTGAGTCATTTACTGATTCACTGATTCAATAAAAATTTATTAAAGGGAGGTTATACCAGAGGCTAAGTGGCATTAGATATGGCTTCTACTCATCCCCCGCCCCCCAACCCCACTCCCAAGAAGCATGTGGCCCAAGAGGGAGACATCAATAGTACTAAGTGAGTATAACAAGTGCTGTGACAGACAGGGGTATGGGCAGAATAATTGAGGGATAGAAAAGATGGATTCAACAATCAAAGATAAGAAGTCACAGTGATCATTTGAATAAAAAGTTTCCTTATTTAGTCAAATCTCCATTATCCAACAGCAGGGTAATCATACTAAAATTCTATGGCCATTACAAATTCATATTAAGATAATCTTGCAATCTACTTCACTAAATAGGTGCAATCTAACAAACTTTGGTCCCTGTGTCTCTTCACGCTTTGGTTTCTCTTAAATCTTTCCCCCACTATGGCTCATTCTCCTCCACATGTAAACAATTAAAAACCTTCCCTCCCTCATCCCCACCCCCTCCCAACTAGCAACCATCAGTTGTTCCTCTATATCTCTGAGACTATTTGTTTACTTTGCTCGTTCATTCAGTTTTTTAGAGGGAGAAGGGGAAGGGATTAGACAGCATAAATAGGCAACTACAATATTGCCACAGGGATATGAAGGACAGTTGGGGGAATATAATAATGTTGTAATATTTTGTAGGGTGTCAGATGGTCATGTCTTGTTAGGGAGACCACTTCATGGATGGGGAAGAGGCTTGATCACTGCACTGTACA
>NW_017731496.1:1139547-1142998 GCF_001890085.2 Hipposideros armiger | reverse complement strand
CAGCCCAGCTCCAGGTTGAGCTGTTGTTCAGCATCTTAGCTGTGGAGGGCAGTGTCACTGGCCCTCATATGTGGGATCCGAACCGGGGCCCTCTGGCGTCTCAAGCCAGTTCTTAACCATGGCGCCACTCGGCCGGCCCGGGTTGTCACTTTGAGGGGTAAAAAGTATAACTATTGCACTGTGTTGTACAGCTGAAACTAATTTTAAAAATGTTTATTTCACAATAAGAAAAATAAAGTAATTGTTGACAGATAAAAAAATCCTTCCCATATTAAACACACACACACACTCACACACACACTCACTCACTCACTCACATACTAATTTCCCCAACATTTACTGCTGTATCACTGTTTTCTTTTGCAAACGAGCTTTTTCACATTACAGTTTTAACTCTTTCGCCCACCCTTCTATCTCTACCACTTTGGCACTTGTCATTTAATTCCTAAAGCCTAGCACAGTTTTGGCACTTAAGAGACTCTCTGTAAATTGTTCTTAAATGGATAAACAAGTTACTCTAAATGCCCCCTGGACGCTTTTCAGAACTTAACCTGCACACCTCACCTTTCAGCAGCATGGTAACTGCTAATTATTTCCTCCCTCTTGAAACTGTTCTTTCCTAGGAGGAAACATCCTAGACAAAAGTCATAATAAAAGCCATAGAGTTCTTAAATCTAGCTCTGCCACTCATTAGCCCTGTCATAACCGCCGGAGAGTTATGACTCTCAGTTTCCTCATTTGCATATAGCACGTGCTCCCAATACAAAGTTTGGCACAAAGTAGGTGCTCAATAAGTGGCAGCCACCACTTATTCGAAGGCTTACCTCCCCTCTCTTTCTGGTCATATTATCTTAATCTACTTCCAGGCTTCTCTTCCCCTTTACTTGGCCAATTCCTACTCATCCTTCAAGGCTCAAATCAGATGTGATCTACTCCTGGAAGCATCTGTCAACATTTCAAACTTTGGGGGAAACGACCCTTCTATGCATTCCTACAACCACCTCTCCTTGTCTCTACCACAGACCCTATCACAATGCATTGTAATCTTTGACCTGTTTCCCCACCACTCCCTAAGCAAACTGCAGAATGGACACTTCTCAAAGACTATGTATGTATACAACTATCATCTCCGGATCTCCAATCCACAAAACAGCTTGTATATGGCAGACACACACAAAAGTTTTAGGAATGAATGAATGGCCCAATGTTTGCCTTGTAGGTCACGTTAGATGGTGATTTTTAATTTACCTTCAAACATTAATGTTTATGCCCATAAAGAGCAGGTGCTATCCATCAGGTGAGCCTGGCGAGTGAGTCAGGGGATAGTGGAAGACTTTCAAAAAGTGGAAACCTTTGAAGACCAAATGACTAAAAGCAGATTTAAAGTTGCAAGTATGGAGAACGGAGGCAGCTTTGTTTTAGGCTTTTTGCATCTGAGACGTTACTGTGGCCCATTACTCCCATGGATCAGTGAAGAAGACCAGGAACCAAGAGGCACTGAACAAAAGCACTTACCTCACAGTAACCTAAAAAAGCGCTGGAGGGTTTGCAGTTTATTTCAAGGCCAAACAAGAGGTTATGGTTTGGTTTACTATGTTTTGGAAAGTGCTGCACATACCTACTTCACAGGTACCAATATTCCAACACAAATCTAAAATAATTTAAAAGTTGAACAAATGAATTCTGGATGACCCCTAAATTAAATTATCAAAGCCACTATTCCCTTAGCAACTGACAATATTTGTAAGCAATAAAAACTCATGAGTAAGCACTAGTATTCTTGCAAGAAACAGTTCACACGTTGCACTTAGAGAAGAATCTATCATCGTCTGTGTCTCATTTCATAACTAATTACTTTTTCATCGCTCAGGAAACAGAAACACTGTCACCAAAAGGAGGGGTGAAAATTATTTCACTGAATTCAATGCAGAATGTGCCTATAAATAGACAATTTCTGACATTTAAAAAAAAACTTACAAAAATACAGAAAACTTAGTATTTACATTAGGAGTGAATTAAATGTTTAAATAAATGTTGTTTATATTTAAAATCAAAATTTTACTGGAAATCATATAGGGCATAACTCATAAAAAGCCCATGTAATTGGCACAACTAAATCATCTAAAATAGTAGCAATCCATCTTTTGGTAGCATATCATTTGATGGTAACTGTTCTTTTTCCAGAACTTTTACTAATGACTCTTTGAAATATGGCTTAGTATGATTTTGCTATAACAGTAAGATATTTTCAAGATTTTCCTGCCAGGGGACATCATAAACTACAAGACTTCAATGAAGTCATTTATTACCAGAATTCATAACAAGAGCTACAGGCGTAATGGAAGAGGGGGACAGATACCAGTTTTTGTTTTGGTTTGGTTTCAAATGCCAACCAAAGGATTATTTCCCAGGCTCTTTGGTTCACCCTCAGCATCAACAATGATACCAAACATATCTGGAATAACATGAGCAATTCCATCTGATGTACATCCTTACAGTGTTTTCAAAAGACTTGCAAATCAGAAATAACCTTTCTGGGGTAAAGCTGTCATAAGTTTAAAGCATACTTTAATTTTTTATAGACGGTACATATTTGTTCACTATATAGCATATATAGTACGGTACCATAACCCGTAATAAAAACCTACCCAGTAACAAAGATCGGCCACAGAGTCACTGGGAGTTAGAGGGAGAGAAGAGGGATTGCCAGTCAGGAGCTTGATAATAAGTGCTACTTTCTCCCAGAAGCTATTTTGGAAATAGTTACCCGTGGAGTTAAGTATCACAGGCAACCAGAAGTAGAGTCTATTCTAGGACAACTCTGGAGATCCAGTAAGACCGACTTAACGCTAATTCGCTTATTCATTCACTCACTGATCATACACATCCACTTAACAAATATTTATTGAGTATTTAATTACATACCATATACCAGGAGCTACAATTAAAGATAAATAACCACACAGACAGGAACACAAACAGGCAAACTCCAATGTTTCAGGTGCTGTGACACAAGGATACACAGGGTTCAAAATTCAATTCCATTCTGCCTGGGGAAGTAGAGGGTGATTAGAAAAGGTTTCATAAAAAGAGATGCTTGAGATGCCTTTGGAAAAGTAAATAGAGGTTCCCTAGGTGAATGTGGAAGACATCTAGGAGAGAATAAGATAAATCTTGACACTTTCTGAATTGCAAACATTTTTGCATGGCTACAGTTTAAATTGCTGGGCAGGAAAAAGGCGAAGGGTGTGTGTGTGTGTGTGTGTGTGTGTGTGTGTGTGTATCTATTACATATATTATATAATATATAACATATATTATTTTATATATATGTATGTATATACATATATATATATACACACACACACACACACACACACACACACACACACACAGAGTTAGCTAGGAGCCAGGTTGTATACAATGCCAACATTCTGAAATTTAAGCTCTG
>NW_017731496.1:1120081-1136207 GCF_001890085.2 Hipposideros armiger | reverse complement strand
TATATATATATATATATATATATATCTTAAAATAAGAAACAGCAAAGGAGGTGAGTGAGAGCCTAAAGTCCCTTAATTGTTCTAAAAAAAATAAGAAAAATAAATACACAAGCAGGGTTTGTACTTATACTGTGTTTATATACTCCTCTAAAACATGGGGATATATTTATTAACTGTTTATATTTTATAGATATTCTTGGAAATTTTTCTGTGTATTTTCAAGATAAAACATTTGAAGCCACAGACAGACTTCATAAAATCTGTGCCTAATAAAGTTTAAGTGCCAGATACTATGCTAATTAATAGGAATCCCAAAATAAGGAAAACCGAGGCACTGTCTGCATGGAGCCTAGAAGTTATAGAAGGTGCACACTTGTAAACGAATAACTGTATCACAATCATTTTATCATAACGTGACAAATTCAATAACAGAAGAATATCCCATGTCAAATCACACCCAAAAATTAACTCAAAACAGACCAAAGACCTAAATGTAAAAATTAAAATATAACACTCAGGAAAAAACCATAGGAGCTAATCTTCATGATTGTGGGTTAGGTTTCTTAGATATGACACCAAAAGCACAAGCAACAATAAAAAAATAGAAAAATTGGATTACACCAAAATTCAAAATTATTGTACTTCAAAGTACACCATCAAGAATGTAACAGGACAACCCACAGAATGAGAAAAAAATATTTGTAAATCATATATCTGATAAGGTACTTATGCCCACAATATATAAAGAACCCTTATAACTCAATAGACAAATAACCCAATTGAAATGGGCAAAAGGTCTGAAGAGACATTCTTCCAGAGAAGATGTACAAGTGGCTAAGAAGCACATGAAACAATAATCAACATCATTATTCTTTAGGGAACTGCAAATCAAAACCATAATGAGATACCACTCAGGCTCACTAGGATGGCTAGAATCAAAAAGACAAACAACATGTGTTGGTGAGGATTTGGAGAAGCGGTACCCTCACAGGCTTCTGGTGAGATTGTAAAATGGTGCAACCACTTTGGAAAACAGTTTGGCTATTCCACAAAATGTTAAACACAAAGTAATCATATGACCTAGCAATTCCACTCCCAGATATATAGCCCCAAAACAAAATATACATCCATACAAAAACTTCTTCACTAATAATATTCTTAGCAGCATTATTCATAATAGCCAAAAAGTACTAACACCCAAATGTCTATCAACTAATGAATGCATTAAAAAAGTGGGATAGGGCCGGCTGGGTTGCACAGTCGGTTTCAGCGTGAGCTCTCAGCAACAGGGTTCAATTCCCACATGGGCCAGTGAGCTGCGCCCCAGTTGAGCTGCCGCTGAGCTGCCAACAGGTAGCAGGATGGCTCAGCTGGTGAGAGCACATGCTCCTAACAAGGTTGCTTCTTCAACTCCCACATGGGATAGTGGGCTGTACCACCTCCCACACCCCCCACTCCGTAACTAACACTGAACATGGCACCTTGAGCTGAGCAGCCGCGAGCCACCAACGGCCAGCCGGATGGCTCAGTTGGTTAGGGCGCACACTCTTTAACAACAAGGTTGCTGGTTCGACTCCCGCATGAGATTGTGGGCTGCACCACCCCTGCAACTGTTTTGAAAAAGGAGACTGGACTTGGAGCTGAGCTGTGTCCTCCACAACTAAGACTGAAGGACAACAACTTGACTTGGAGCTGATGGGTCCTGGAAAAACACAATGTTCCCCTTCCCCAATTCCCCAACACTGTTCCCTACCCCAACTCCCCCAATAAAATCTTAAAAAAAAAAAGTGATAATATTAGTAAAGATATATGTATCCCTATGTTCACTGCAGCGTTATTCACAGTGGCCAAGACATAAAAACAACCGAAGTGTCTTTCAATAGATGACTAGATAAAGAAGATGTGGTACATACGGTATATACAGTGGAATACTACTCCGCCATAAGAAAAGATGAAATATTGCCATTTGTGACAACATGGAGATATCTTGAAAATATCATGCTATGCAAAATAAGTCAAACAGAAAAAGTCAAGAACCATATGATTTCATTCATACATGAAATATAAAACTGAAAGCAACAAACAACTCATAAACACAGACAACAGTATGGTGGTTACCAGAGGAAAGGGGAGTGGAGGGAAGATAGAAGAGGGTTAAGGGAATCAAATATATAGTGATGGAAGGAGACTTGACTTTGGGTAATGAACACACAATGCAATATACAAATGACATATTACAGAATTGTACATTTCAAGCCTATATAATTTTATTAACCAATGTTACCTCAATATATTTAATAAAATTTTTTAAATGTCATAATGCATACAATATTATTTAGCAATAACGAGGAATGAAGTACTGATACATGCTCCTACCTGGATGAACCCTGAAAACATTATGCTAAGTGAAAGAAATCAGTCCCAAAAGACCACATATTGTATTACTCCATTGATATGATACGTCCAGAATTGGCAAATCCATAGAGACAGAAAGTAGACTGTGGTTGCCAGGAAATGGGGGCAAAGTAGTGGGGGAAAATAAGGAGTGAAAATTAAAAGGATGCAAGCTTTCTTTTTTGAGGGGGGGATAAAAACGTTTTAAAATTAGATGGTGATGGTTGTGTAATTCTGATTATACTACAAACCACTGTATTGTATACCTGAAAAATGAGAATTTCAGGGCATATGAATTATATCTCAATAAGGCTGTAATAAAAAACATAAAATAATAAAGGAATATAACAGAAGTAGCACAAGAAGAAGGTAGTCAACTCTTCATGTATGTCAGTGAAGGGTTTTTACAAGGAGAAAATGTTCTCTTTTCACAAGGAGAAAAAGCCCAATCCTAAAAAACGAAAAGGTTCTTCCTTGATGAAGGAGACAAGTTTGTCACAATGCACCCAAAAAGGGTCACTGCATCCACAGGCTACCAAGTGAATGGAAGCGCAGTAAGTACTGGCTTGGGTCCAGAGAGAAGAAAAAGCATGTTGGAATGAGTGAATTAGTCACATTCAAAGACTGTTCACAGTTTGAACGGATGGGGCATGAGGCAAGTGTAGGAGAGGGGCATGAGATGACCTTGAGAAGCAGGAAGGTCACAACCAATGGTAAAGGAGGACATAATGGTTAAGTACCTGGTTTCTGGGGTAGATTCCCCAGGTGTGAAACCTAGATCCACCATTTGCAACTGGGTGGCCTTGGGGAAGTTACTTAGCATCTCTGAGTGCCAGTTTCCTTCTCTGTCAAAATAGGATAATAGTACTAGGAAGATTAAATGAGTTATTTCACCTTAAGTGCTTAGAACATTGATACACCAAGGAAATAGCCACTGTCAGTACTATTGTTTGGTTGTAGATTTGAGCATTTGTTTATTTCTTCAGCAATCAAACAAAAGGGGACTGCAGATACAGAACTGTGGCTTAACAGTAAATTTCTGGTTTGTTGGAGCATCATTTTTATGATAATAAAAATCAAGTCTGTGCCACTACTTTATTTAAATAAAAAACATTTAATCCCCGATTATATTGTACAAGGCTCTCTGGGATGCAGCACTGAATCAAAACTCCCTGATTCCAATCCAGATCGGTGGTGAAAAGGCAAAATTACCATCCAGCAACTGTCAGGTACGCTAAGTGAATCAACTTGGTGGTCGTGGTCCTACTTCAAATTCACAATTAGCTGTACTTCTCACACTCCGAACAAATAGTTCTAACAAAATGTCTTTCCAAATAAGGCTCAAAGTCTATAGAATGAAGAAAAAAGTAAGCTCTCTTGGTACTGCTTTAACATGTACTTATATGCTATTCTATCGGTTTGGCACTTAAAATGTAAAATTTATGAAAATGAAAACTTTATAGTCACGGTAATAGGAAAAGTACCTAATTCCACTAAGAGACAAAGTATATTAATTTTGGTAAATATTCATGATTTTCTAAAAATTCTTTAAAAGCACTTTTTTAAATTATAAGAAATCTTTTTCAAAATTGACACATGTAAATCTTCCATCTTTACTCATCTAAATAGAAGGAATGAAGATCAAGGGAGCAGTTTTACTTTCAAATACTGTTTATACCTTAGCTATGGTTGTCTTCTTTAATATTTAGAGTAATGCAAAAATTAATTACATAACCATCATTCTTAAGAATACTGACTAGTTGGGCAGGCAGAAGAAAGCAAAATGAGATCAATAAGTAAAGCAACGAAAAGTAAAATTTTTAAATAATAAACTGAGAGTGAGAAATGGGAGGGGGGATTTTTTAATTATAATGAATTCAGTTTTTTTAAAAAAAAAGTTTTAAGGTAAAATTAAACATGAGTGCAACAGAGCAAAGAGGTGAGGCAGATGTAGGAAGGCATAAGGAACCAGAAAGAAAAGAAAAATGAAAGCGAAAGATAAAAAAAGAGAAAAATTCCACATAGATAAACAACAGTGAGAGACTTTGGAAGGGCCAATTACAATAGTATTCATAGGACTATGAAGTGTGAATAATTCAACTCTCTGTACCTAAGAGCAAAAGGTTTGATTAAAATACTTCAAAATAAAATTTAAACTCATGGACACGAGCTTTTTCATCTTTAACAAAATTTAAGTCATAACTGCATGAAACTCAGAATACAGTAAATCTTTGAATCCACAAAGAACGAATCAGGTATTATGTTACGGGAAGTATAGGGTAATTTTTTCAACTAAAACATATAACAGCATAACATGGCATCACAGACTTTATTAGACTGACTTTGGCAGGATTATTAAGAGGGATGTTTTCACAAAAAATATTCAAGGCCTTCATCCATTGTCTCTTTTTCAATTAAGAACTGATCTAACTCAAAATTAGATCCTCATTTGGCAATGGCTTTGGGTGGAGCAAAGGACACCCTGAACACCACTTCTACAGACTTAATAAAATTTTACATCTGTTAGATGTGCAATTCACTATGTATAATATTGACAGAAGTTTACCAGAGTTGAATGCTGAATATTTATATGCTAAAACAAATTGTAATTGTCAGATAAAAAGTACCCTCGTGCCATCTTCATTGCACTTAAATTACGCTTCCTATTTATCTGCATAAACTAGTCCACCTTCCCCACTACATACTAATTAGTGCAAATAAAAAAAATGGTCCATACTAGCAGTGTCATTCACATTACAGTTACATAAAATGTTTGTTGAACAAAATAAAAACCATTGCTCAAAGGCAGAAAAGACCAGCTCTAGGAACTGTTCCTGGCACCCACCTAAGAGGATACAAAAACCCCAGTGGCAATGGAAGCTTAAAAAATACAACAGCCTCTGACAAGGAAACTGGCAGGGCTAACGTGGAAATGTGAGAATGGGATATTGAATACTGAGTGTCTAAATGATTACTGTGACTAAGTCAGAAGCTGACTTTGATTGAATGAAATGTTTAAGGGGAAGAGAGTAACTACAACCACAGCTAAGGACGGCCATTCATTCAACAATTATTTCTTAAGCATTTTACTATGTGCCAGGACCCAGTGAAGTACCTGGGGGTACAGTAATGAAAGAAACAATGTAACCACCCTCATGAAACTTACATTACTGCGAGGAGAAAGACAGTAAACCAATAAACAAAACTGTCAGATAATGCTAAGTACCATAAAGCAGTGACAGGAAAAACAGTGGAGCACAGGAGGGATACTTATATACGGTGGTCAGAGAGGTAACACTTGAACAAAGGTCCAAATGAAATAAGGGAGTCACGTGAAACGCTGAGTGTTAGTCCACATAGAGGAAAGAATAAATAGAGAGGTTCTCTGAGGAAACAAGCATAGTTTTTAAAAGAAAACAGAAAGGTCAATGTGAGCAGACAAGAGTGAGCAAGATGAAGTAGAAGGGAATGAAATCAGAAAGATTTGAAGAGGCCAAGTCCTGCAGGGCTTTAGAGGTCAAGGCATGGAACTCGGATTTCTTAATAATGTGACTGAAAGAAACTGGGGGGTTTACTGAGAAGAAAACGACAGGGAAGCAGGGAAGTCACAAGAGCTGATACGTGTTTTTAAAAGTTTGGATTATTCTTTTGATCAGAGAAATAAACCTTCTTATCTGACCTTACAGATTTAAATCTTAAATTATAAAGAGACTATCCTTAATATTCCTGCCATTAAGCTTTATCCTATACATGACTCTGTTACTGATTTAAAAAGCTGGGGAAAAAAACCTATATAGTATTTCTGTTATGATACTGTCAAATCGCAAAAGAATATAAAGAATTTTTCTGCATTATTTTTTTAAGTAATTACTCTAGCATTAATCTCAACCTAAATCTCAGTTGTTCCAATTTGTAGAAGATATTGTTGATGAGCTTCTTTGTTTTTCCTTCCACTGTAAGCAGGGGACAGTTGGAAAAAATGGATTCTTGCCAAAGGCCAAAATGTCTCTATTGCCCCCTAGTGCCCATCTTAAAGAATGAAGAGCTTCGCACATTAACAATTTAGAAACCGTTAGGGAATACATTCACTAATTTTGGAATAGAGCTTCTAGCATCCTCTGCTGACAGAATCTTGCAGGTGTAATTACATTGCTCTGTTTTAAAGAACATTAACTTTCTCTGAAGTTAAAATCATTAAGCTTCCTCACATCTTTTTAAAATTTTCTTTCCAGTCAGCTGCAATTAAATTAAAATTGGTCATTAATCAAATATTGGTAATAATGATGAAAACAATGATAAAAACCAGCTAGCATGTGTCAATCCCTAGGTTAAGTGTTTACATGAATCATCTCATTCTCACATTAACTCCTGAGAACTAAAGAGTTTTTTTCCACTTTTAATTCTTCAACTTTCTCTGTGTGTGAGGGAAAGACTGACTGATACAGGTGGCTGGCAATGGCCAAGGCCAAGAGGATGAGACGCCTCAGACCAGAAGTCAGAGGAGCACAGTGGTGGCCCACGCTTGGACTCGCAACCCTGGAACGTGCCAGCCAGGGAGTCAGAGAAAGTTCATGGAAAACAGGTGCTCAGAACTGAAACGTCACTGTTACATCTAGCCTTTAGTTACAGTCATAAAAATGTGACTTTCAGTTTTTCTGTAGCAATGGGAAACACGATAGCCAGGATAATGCAAAACCTCAATCATTCCAAAGTCTCCATTTAATCGTACGTTACAACCTTCTTCACCTTTAAAAAAAAAAAAAGAAGAAACATGCAGAAGTCATAGATACGGTTTAAAAATGATTTTTTCCTTCTTTTCTTTAACCCTACCCACTTGAATTTTTATTCACTTATTAAATTCAAAAAATAATAATAAACTTTCAAACACTAAATATTTCTAATTATTTAACAGCTGGTGTAGTTTGACAAATAATAGTTTGCATATATATGATTTTCATTTGTGTTATATTTGAAAGAACAATTTTATTACCATTGTAGATAAGTAAAATGGAGTAAAGTAAGATGAGGGAGAAGCAAACTTGTCATCAAAGAAATGATAATATATGACATTAACATTTCCAATCAAATGACTTCGGCGGTATCACTAGACCGACTACTAACCTGAAATGCATATCAAATATAAAAAAAATCATAATCAGGCATTGTAGTTCTTAATGTACCTACTAATTACGTTCTCTGGTATTTTCCTTCCAATTCTAGTACTATCAAAAACTCACTGTTAAGTTTCGTGATTGGAAGGGGGTACAAAGAACTATTTGGGGGATGGAAATGTCCTATATATTGTTTCGGATGGTGGCTACACACAGTGTACATACAATGGTCAAAACTCATCAAACTGGGGCCAGCCGAGTGGCGCGATGGTTAAGAACTGGCTTGAGATGCCACAGGACCCCAGTTTGGATCCCACATATGAGGGCCAGTGACACTGCCCTTCACAGCTAAGATGCTGAACAACAGCTCAACCTGGAGCTGGGCTGCTGTGAGTCGCCGGCTACAGTGTAGGTTGCAGCCCCTGTGGCAGTGGATTGCCATGGGCTACCGTGTGTAGCCAGCAGCCAGCGTGAGTGGCCAGCAGCCGCTGTGAGCGGCTGTCCAGAAGCCGGCGACTGATGTGCCTCGTCTGGGAAGAGAGCAATGATGGTGCCAACTTGGGCCAGTGAAGCAACGTCCTCCACAACTAGACTGAAGAACAAAAAAACGACAGCAACTTGTCTGGTCCCCGTCCCCCAATTCCCCAATAAAAATCTTTAAAAAAAAAAAAAACCTCATCAAACTGAACCCTTAGATCTGTGCACATCATTATATATGTTACACCTCAATAAAAACCATCACTTTTTTTAATTTTATTTTTGTGAGACTGTCTTAAAAAGAGTAAACTATAACTTTTTTGGTCTCACTTGACAGGCAGGTTCAGAAGCAGTTAGAGTTTATACAATTAAATTAACTAATTAATAATATTTGACCCTGGGACAGCTCCTAGAATTATTAAACTATTATATAACTAAATGGTAAGCTTAAGACAAAGCACATATAATGGTTCTTACAAAAATAGATGTATAACTGCATTTCTATTTCCTCTGTTCACTCCTCTATCCCTACTTCAATTTTCCATGTAAAAACTAGGGATATGTCACAAAAAGAAAACATTCTCAAATGTCATAAAATAAACTTTCCAATTATAAACACCAAATACACTCAATTCCACTTGACAAATATTTACTCTGTATGTACCATATAAAAGACACTACACTAGAGGCTGTAAGTGTTTTTAAAAATTACTGTACCATTTATATACAAGTCCCTGTACTTGAGGTCATTCCATATCATTGCAAAGGGAAGGCGAGGAGTTCAGACAGCAATGATTTAACAAATAGTGGTTTAACAAATAAAATGGCTTAAATTTGCTATAGAAGGCAGAAACCAAGCCTGGGAAGTAACACATGCAGTTGGCATCTGGAGAGGCTGCACAGAGGACATCACATTTGAAAAAGTCCCTAAAGGCTGGACAGAATTTTAACAAGCAGAAACTGGAAGAATGGGAAGGAAGCATTAAAGTCAGTCAGTATTGACTCAAAACTAGCAGGCTGCTTTCTCAGAGAGAATTCATGGGCAAATGGAAACTGGGGAGGTCTGATCCATTTAGGAATCTTGCTATATATTAGCCTATATTGATGAAAGATTAGACATGCCCTTGAAAAACATATCCTGAACTATTTAAAGAGCCAATGCTAAATGGGGAATGAATTACGTGAGTTGTGGAAAATAACCAAAGACAGCAGGGAGGAGGTAAAACTCCTTTTTAAAAATGATAATCATGAACTTAATTGAGGGAAATTCGCTTATTTGTTTACAGGTATAACTTGCTTCACTAAAGAGACACATCTCCCTAAAGTGAAGCAATTTCAATTGCACTTTCTCTGTGAAGATCTCTTAATGGGGATCTTTTTGCAAAGTAAAATTTTTACAAAGTCAGTTTCTACACCTCTATTTGCTTATGAATGTTTCGATGATTCTATATAAATGAACTTGATAGATACATAGTTGTATTTGGCTAAAATCTTAGCAAAGGTTTTATGGAATCTTTCATTAACAAAATGAACACAAAAAATTGCAACTCATTTCTGAAGAAAAGAAAAACAGTGGAAAAACTAAACAGCAGGGCATAATAGACACAAAGGAATTCAAATGAAATTCGTGCATGCTCAGAGTAACCAAATCCTAAGAGTTTAAAGATTGCATTAGTATCAATAAACTTTAAGCCTTTTGTTCCTTTGAAGAAAGGCAACTAATACGTTCACAACAAACAAAATAAAATAAAATAAGTAGCGTATATATATGCATGCCATGCAATACTAAAGGACTATACACAATGGCTAAAATGACCCCCCAAGAAATTAAAAAAATAATTTGCCATTATTATAACCAAAAGTACCAAACATTGACAATAAATTTTTGCTCATTAGAGTGGCTAGTTGGCTGTCCCCATTATCCATCCTTTGTAATGGAAGCATTACATTTTTGCTAGAGAGTACTGGCTTCCTAAAGTAAACATCGTATTTCTCATGTTTGAGACAGGTATGAAGTTCAAAATGATTAGCCTGATAAAAGTGCAAAAATAATGGCTAAAGTTTGAGCACCCATCTTGAAGGCCCCATATTGAGGATGGCAGAACAAAAAGACAGAAGCAGCCTAAATCTGTGATATTCTGGGCCTGCAAACTAATTCTGGTCCATTTAACTCCTGATTTCATTTATGTGAGAAAGAAAAAAAAAAGATTCCTATCTTGTGTAAGCCATTGTTGTTTTCCATTTTGTCAGGAGCAGCCAAATTAATAATCTACTAACTGAAATGTAGATGAGCCACTTAAAACAGGCTCAACGCTCAGCTCTACAGGCTTCCCAGTAGGGGAGGTAACACAGCAGTATTTAAAAGCACAGACTGCCTGGGTTTGAATTGCAACTCTGCCACTTAATAGCCAGATAAGTGAGCAAATAAGCAAACTGGGCAAACTATTTAACCTCTATGGGAAAAAAAATTGAGAAAGTTTTATAGATTATTTAGTTGTTCTTACTTATTCAGATTTTTTGTACTGAAAAGGTTCATAGTTTTATTTATACTCAAACACATCTCTCACTAAGCTTACTCCTAAATTTTTGTTGTTCCTGTTCTGAAACAGGTGATCTGTTTTCATTTTCAACTTTTTGAACTGGATACTATTAATCTGTTATACAAGTTTTTATTTGTTCCTTTCTGGTTTAGGTAGAAGCATATTAAATACAACAATATCTCACTTCTTCTTTTCTAATATATAGTCTTGGTTATTATACCAGTTTGGTTTAATTGGCAAAAATGTCTAAAATAATATAGTAATGTGAGTTACCATCTTCATTGTATCCCTAATTTTAAAAGAGAATACCTCTAAAGCTCCTTAATTACAACACTGACTGCAGATATGAAGCATGACTGAATTATTTAATATGGTATAAAAGCTTCCTTTTAGTTTCATTTTTAAATGTTTTTATTAGAAATCGTGTTTAATTTTTTTTTAATTCACTTTTTGCTATTAAAATAGATGACCATAATGATAAATACCAGGCACCATTCTAAGGGTTTTATATACTATTCATTCACTCATTTAAGGGTTCTGCATACTATTCATTCACTCATCCACACAACTCCAGCTGATTAGCCCCATTTTACAGAGGGGGAAAATAAGAGAGGTTAAATAACTTTCCTACCGTCACAAAGCTGAAAGTGAAAGAGCTCTGTCTGGCTCCGAAATCCACTCTCAATCACTCCTCTATAATCCCTCCCAGTATCTGTTTTTACTTCTTTTCATTGCTTGGGTTACTATTATAGTACTCCAATCAACAGTGGACGCTGGGAGACAACCTAAGTGGCTACTGATGTTGAATGACATTGGGCTCACTAAGATAGCAGTGATGGAGATGGAGAGAAATGGAGAGATCTGGTATACAATTTGGAGATGGAGTTACGAGACTTCTTAATAAATTAGAGGTTGGATGTGGGGTAGGAGGGAAAGAGAAGAATCGATGTTTTGGGGCCTACCCAGAGCAAATATTTAGAACTCTGCTTCCCATGTACTGGGTCATCGGGAAAGTCATGACATATTTTTCTATGTTTTTCAATGCAAAAATGTGTCATGACTTGCCCGACGACCCAATACTAACTTTATGTTCCCTGGTTTTCTATTTCCCTTCATTCTTCCTAATTTATGCTTTCTTATAGCATTTCACTTCATTAAATCCTTTTGAGAACAAGGTAAGATAAAAATGTATTCACTAGTACTTAAGATTTATTTTATATAGGTGTTCAATATAATTGTTTGGGGTTTGTTTTTCCTATCTGTCCGAGGTTTTTAAATTAAGATCTTAATTGCCTTACAATGAAAGACTATAATACTTCATTGCTTGTAATCCCATTATTTGTTTCTAATTACAGGCACACTATGATTACTGTAGAAACCAGAAAAGAATAGAAAAGTATAAGGCAGAAAAGAACCTTAACTCCCACAATCCAGAAGCAAACAACGGGAATACTTTTTTCTATGCATGTGTATCATTTAAGTTTTTGAAATCATACTGTCTATACACATTTACATCCTTTCCTAGTGCTACTGAAAACTCTTATTAAACACGTTTAATGATTGCATGTTTTATATGACTAACACTTTACTTGTTCTTCCACCTATTATTAGATATTTACAGTATTTCTAATTTTTCTATATTTTATATATATGAGTTATTTTCAAACATTTTTCGACATGGGACCTTTCTGTCATGAGAAAGCTCTGATCAAGCCTAACATTTTTGGGGGGAATCATGCAATTTATTTACATTTTGCCTTTTGAAAACCAGAATAAATATTACTTTCTGGGAAGTCGTGTTATTAGAAACACATGGCGTGCACACAAGGAAATCGGTTTCTTGGTAACCCCAGTGAGATGGACACGCTCTGCTCAGTTCCCTCAAATGCAAACAGATACGAGCGATGCCGTTCCACCACCAACCCCATAATGCTCCATGGAACACATCCTGAACACCATTATTATAAGCAGTGCTGTGATGAGCACCTTTGTGCATAAAGCTTTTTCCAAATTTCCTCAGGATAGAACTCCAGAAGTGACAGTACTAAGTTTAAAGGAAATGGACACTTTTAAGGTTCTTGATACTTAGTAACACAGTTTCAATAATAAAAACCACTGTCAGAGCTACTGGCTCGATTCCCAAAAGAGCTACCTGTTCATAATCCTTCAAAAAATATGATGGCTATGATTTAATAGGTATAATTCAAAACAGGCATAAAAATGAGGACGATTCAAAAAACCAGGAACTTACCATCTGTCCATGTCATCTCAGAAGCAACTAAACACTAACACTTCGCAAGACATCAACTTTCACATACTATGGAAGAAATATTTTTCACGAAATAATAATAAAAACAAATACTACTTCTAAGCTATTTGGGAGAAAAAAATTCTTTTTTTTTTTTTAATTGAGGAATTGGGGGAAGGGAACAATGTTGGGGAATTGGGGAAGGGACCAGCCAACTTGTTCTTCTTCAATCTTAGTTGTGGAGGGCGCCAGTCGCCATCTGGCTGCCCACTGGCAGCTCGTGGCCTATAAGCTCAAGGTGCTATGTTCAATCTTAGTTGTGGGTGAGTGTAGTCACCCTCCCATGCGAGAGCTGAATTGGCAGCCTTGTTGTTAAGAGCGCATGCTCTATCCACTGAGCCATCCAGGCGGCAGCTCAGCTCAAGGTGCCTAGTTCAGTCTTAGTTGCGGGTGGGCATAGCCCACCATCGAACAGGCAGTTTTGTGGTTAGGAGCACGTGCTCTCACCAGCTGAGCCATCCTGCCACCTGTTGGCAGCTCAGTGGGAGCTCAGCTCAAGAGTAATGTTACTGGCCCATGTGGGAATCGAACCAGCGGCCCTGTTGCTCAGAGCTTGTGCTCTTAAGCTAATTCTTAACCAACTGAGCCACTCGGCCGGCCCTGAGAAAGAATATTCTTATATAAGCTTTATCGAAAACTTCAAAAGTGGCTTCACTGTTTACAGAGAAACAAGGTAGCAATTCCATATCCTTCTTTTTAAGAAGCATTATTTTGCAAGCACTATTTCATATCCTTAAGCATCTATGACACATGATAGAGATCATAACTTATGAAGGGCCCTAATATAGTTAACCTATGAGCCCACCGTAACCATTTAAGAAAGCAGCCACAAGTGGACCGGGAAGACGTGCAGCCACAGGTGGGCCGGGGAAAGGCTTACTTGTGGAGCCTTTTGCTACAACACAGATTGCAGGAGTTGAAGAAGGGTCCAGCCCAGTCCTACTGAATCCATTTCCAGGTCACAGAGTCTAACCATGTTTATTTTTTAATTGCACCAAAGTTGATTCTCACATTCAGACTAAGAACCACCGGGTTTAAAAAAAAAAAAAGTTATTTTTAAAAAAATGTTTTTCCATTAATTTCAATTATACTTGCTGAAATATTGGGTTGTTGGAAAAGTCATGATGTCTATGTTTTTCGTTGCAAAAATGCGTCATGACTTTTCCGACAACCCAATATTTAGCCACTCAAGTATGTGAACTTGGCTGCTTTCCTACTAAGTAGAATGCCTCTCTAGAAAGCCACAGTGCCTGTACATTTCTGAGCAACAAAATGACCAAACTGTACTCAGGAATCCCCAGATGGAGTGCTGCCTGCTGTGGTGGTTTATTTTCACTAGTTTACGGAATGAGCACTATTATTTGCAACATGACCCATGTTACAGATAGTTTAGTCTTGAAGCAGTGAGGAAGGATTGAAACGAAAGATCTAGAAGCAAAGAGACAAAGCTAAGTGGCTAGAACAAAAGTTTAAACAGGAGAAAATAAAAGCCTTAATGTTGAATTTATAATATTGTTGGAGCTTAAATATAGACGTGTTTCACGAGTGGTTATAAAGCAAGATCTGAAGCTCAAATGAGATGGGGCCATCCTTCCAGCTACTCTGAGTGAATACGAGTCATGAAGACAAGATGTACAAAACTCCATACAGGCCAAATACGAAATGATAAGGTAAGCAAAGACGGAGCCTCAGGGAATGCTTATGACTGGGGAAACATAAGGAAATGTGAAGTAGTAAAGAGACTCTAGCAGAAATGTAAGCACCATAAGAGCAGGAATTTGTCTGCTTTATTCATTGCTGTATCCCCAACACCTAGAAAGCACCTGACTCATAAGAAGTGTTCAATTAATACCTGCTGAATAAACAAGATGCTAGGAAGCCAACCAATAGTATAAAGAAATGACAGAAAGAATTCTGAGGAAGGAAAGTCAGCATTGTCCAACATTGCAGAGGTGCAGAAAGAGAATGGAGAAAGGGCCTTTGATTTGGAGATTTGGAATTTATCATTGGGAATCTAGGTTGAAACTGAAAATAAAGATTTAAGGAGAAAATTTGCCGTGACAAAACAGAGGTGGGAAATATAGGCACTGCTTTCAAGACATATGGTGATAAAGAGAAAGAAAAACTGGATTGCTTGAATGGAAAACTGCATTAAAGGAAGATTTTAGTGTTTGCCAACTTAGAGCCAAGAGTAAGTTTAGAAAGGAAAAGGCTGAAAGCACAAAAGGAAACAAAACACAGAAAAGTTTGATGGTGAAGAATTCAAGTAGGAGAGAAAAAAGGAGAGGAAATCAAGGACACCTATAGAATTTCGATACAAAAAACAATCTCATGAATGAAAAAAAATCTCGGGCCAGCCAAGTGGCATGTTGGTTAGGAGTTGGCTTGGGACGACAGCTCTGAGCAGCTACACCCCAGTTTGGATCCCACATGACAGCCAATGATGCTGCGTCCTCTACAGCAAGATGGTGAACAACAGCTCAACCTTGAGCTAGGCTGCCGTGAGTCTCGACGTTGTAGGCTGCAGGGTGGCTGGCCGGCAGCGGGTGTGAGCTTTCGTGAGCTGCATGAGCCGCCATGAACAGCCGTCCAATGGCCGGCGAGCAACTGCCTCACCTGGGAAGAGCACAATGATGACACCAACATGGGCCAGTGAAGTGACGTACTCCACAACTAGACTGAAGAATAAAAGGACAGCAACTTGTCTGTTCCCCTCCCCCAATTCCACAACGCTGTTCCCTCCTCCAACTCCCCAATAAAATCTTTAAAAAGTAAAATTAAAAAATACTCTAAAACAATATTTGCCATTATTTACCATTTTATCTTATTTTTACAAAAACTTC
This sequence comes from Hipposideros armiger, assembly GCF_001890085.2. Taxonomy (NCBI): domain Eukaryota; kingdom Metazoa; phylum Chordata; class Mammalia; order Chiroptera; family Hipposideridae; genus Hipposideros; species Hipposideros armiger. The sequence continues at coordinate 1,120,534 of NW_017731496.1, read as the reverse complement.
AGAAATTTTTATCAAGGCTAGAAAATGATAAAATTTTTATAAAGTAGATTTTAGTGAAAATATTTCAAGAATAGAGACATTTTTTAAAAGTCACTAGAACTGATATCAAAGGAAAAAATATATGGTCAACACTGCAGTTTTGGGAATTATTGTAAAACAATAATTTTTAATGAAACTGCCAAATTTATCCTTATATGCCTCTTTTCCTAATACTATACATACATACGTGTATATACAGATATATGTGTATATGTGTTGCTTCACACGAAAAAATTTTTCAAAATTAAAATTAAAAGCTTTTTGGGGGGCTGGCTGAGTGGTGTGTTGGTTAGGAGTTGGCTTGGGACACCAGTTCTGAGCATCAGGGCCCTGGTTCAGATCCCACATGAGGGCCAGTGACGCTGCGCCCTCTACAGCTAAGATAGTGAACAACAGCTCGACCTGGAGCTGGGC
>NW_017731496.1:1114648-1115556 GCF_001890085.2 Hipposideros armiger | reverse complement strand
TTGCTGGTAGGAATGTAAAATGGTGCAGCCACTATGGAAAACATTTAGGCAGTTGCTTAAAAAGTTAAACATAAAATTACTATATAACCTAGATATTCCACTCCTAGGTATTTATACCCAAAAGAATTAAAAGCAAATACTGAAACATACCCTTGTATGCCAATGTTCACTGCATTCATAATACCCAAAAGGTGGAAACAACCCAAGTGTTCATCAACAAATGAAAAGATAAACAAATGTCGTCTATACATACAGGGGAATGCTATTCCACCATTTAAAGGAATAAAGTTCTGATATAACACGAACCTTGAAAACATGCAAATTGAAACTAGACACAAAAGGACAAATATTATCTGACTCCACTTATACGAAATATCTAGAATAGGCAAATTCATGAAGACAGAAAGTAGATTAGAGATTACTAGGGGCTAAGGGCAGAAAAAAGTGGGGAGTTATTGCTTAATGGTTCTAGTTTCTGTTTGGAGTGATAAAAACTTTTGGAAATAATGATGGCTGCACAACATTATAAATGTTATTAATGCCACTGAATGGTATATTTTAGCATTTAAAATGGCAAATTTTGTTATAAAAATTTTGCCATACTAAAAAAAAAACAAGAGAGTAGTAACGGGGATACAATTTAGAAATATGGAGATAAACAGAAGAAGAAAAAACTTTAAAAAATGCTAATGGTTTCCTCTGGGTAGCAAGAATCATGAACAGGGTGAAATGAAGCTTTATAATGTTTGACTCTAATGTGTATACATTACTTGGATAAAAATTTTAAATCAGTGGTTGCTGGTGGTTGGGCGGGAGCAATGAAGAGGCGGAATACAGAGGATGTTTAGGGCAGTGAAACTACCCTGACTGATACTATAAGGGTGGATACATGTCGTTATATATTTGTC
>NW_017731496.1:1109249-1114623 GCF_001890085.2 Hipposideros armiger | reverse complement strand
ACAGATATACATATAAAATATGAGGTCAAAATTCAATTAAGTGGAAAAATAATCAGATTTATTCAAAAAGAAAGACATTTCAAGAAAACACAAGAAAAATGCATAGCCTTGTGGCAATTCAAATTATGCAAAAATTATAAAAACTTAGTGAAGAAAAAGTCACTTAATTTAACATTTTTTCCTCTGCCTATATATTTTAGTGCTACGTTTTTTCCTAGTAAATGAGAGATAATTCTTTTGTAGCTATTTTAAGCATTTTAAAAGCCACTGGCATAAGAGCCTTTAAAAGTCCTTGACTAATGTGTATTTTCCTACTTTTTTGTTTGTTTATTTGTACTGGTTTATAAATTTTCAAGAGAATTCCCTTTAATTATATTTTACCCCCAGGGGAAAAGTTCAGCTTGTCCTTTTTCTGGATCAATAAAAAATGCTACCCATAGTGCCAATGCATAGTACTTGTGGTGACCAACAAAAAAAGATGCCACTTGCTTTATATCTCCGGGAGAACTAAAGTTGAATAGTGCTTACTGGTTTGATCTCTAGTTAGAATTAAAGATCTGTGAAAAGAAAAATTAATCGTCTTAGAACAAAATCACTATCTTTATCTCATTTTTTTTCTTCTTTCCAACAGATAACTGCCCAGTTTCATTATCTAACGTAAAATCAAACACCTAAATGGCCATCTAATCATAGCACCTAATAGCACATAGCACATAACACCTACATGGTCATCTAAGAAGTCATCTAATCATAGCTACAAAGAATTCCTAGACGGTTATGTCCTTATAAATCGGAACCCTGTCTTAATAACTGTCTTTATTTCTTAGAATATAGAATACCGCCTGGCCTATAGGCAAACTTCATAATTTTTTCTTAAAAATAATTCATAGACAGGTATAATTCAATGCACAGAAAGAGTTTAAAGAATTCCATAATAGGTATTGGAAATCTACATGAAATTTATCTGGTATTAACACATCCTCGGTTAAGCTTTTGACATATCTCTTCATCTGCCATGTATACACATGAGGCCTTCTGAAACTGCAGTAAGTAAACTTCCATTCTTTGATCAATGAAATGCAGTAATAAGTTTGTATTATTACATTTTTCTTGATGATTATTTCTATCTTTATATTTTATAGTTATAATTTCAATAATAGTTCTGTAATTTGAATCATTAATGACAAAAGTAATGTTTGGGTTTTGTCATATTAATGAAATATATTCCCAATACCAATAGTGCATTTTTTTTATCTCTGGGTTGTCAAGTTAATATTGAACATATAATACAAAGTACTATATGTATTACATATAGTATGTATATGTATACAGCAAAATACAGAATCAATAGAATTATTGAAATTTTTATAATTTTCAATTAATAGAATCATTATGTTTATAAAAACGTCAGCAATAAGATGAATTCCCAAAAACAAAACAGTTGTTTCTGACATCTTAAATCATCCCAAAAGAAACTAAAGGTAAAGACTAAATGTTCCTCTTAGAAAAAGGAGGGATTTTTTTTCCTGTATAATATTGAAACCCAGGGACATTGTGAGATTGACAAATGATCATAAAACCGTAGACAATGCAAAACTGAATTTTTTGACTAGTATATAAAAGAATGACACTGTGGCAGCAGGGTTGGGGGCGGGGTGGCAAACTTCAGCTTGGTGCTTATTTCTTAAAGATTTATTGGAATACAGCCAAACCTATTTATGTGTTACATATGGCAGAGTTGAGTAGTTGAGAGACTGTTATCAACCCCAATGCCTAAAATAGTTACTATCTATCTTTCATAGAAAAAGTTTGCTGACCCTCGCTCTTTGCTAATGTATACAAAGATAAACACTTCACAGACTAAACAGATTTAGGATTACACTGTTATGAAAAAAGAGAACCTGACTTATACTCCCATGTAGATATTCCCCCCTCCCTACAAAGATACTATAGAAAAGACCAAGATTATTATGGAGTGAGATTCTTCTGCTCAAGAGCCTAGACTGAGGTACCAAAGATCTGTACCAGGNGCAACGTCCTCCACAACTAGACTGAAGAACAAAAAGGACAGCAACTTGTCTGTTCCCCTTCCCCAATTCCCCAATAAAATCTTTAAAAAAAAAAAAGTTTTTTTGATCAACTATAAACAAGCATACTGACAAATTTGGTACACTGGGTGAATATGCAAAGAATGCCCATTTTGTGAAGTCACTGACAGATTTGCAAAAGCTGTCAATTTCTTTTCTGACCATTATTTGTTTTATTTCATAATTACTACTGAAAATACCGTATTTCCCCATGTACAGGACATACCCTTTTTTGAAAAATTTGGGGTCTAAAAACTGGGTGCACCTTATACAGTGGTTATAGATTTTTTTACTTGCATTTCCTGTTTTCATGCTTGTTTTTGTGCTTATTGTTATAGTTTTCTTTACTTGCATTTCCCGTTTTTTCACGCTGGTTGTCTTTGCGCTCACTGTTTCACACTTGTTACCGGTACATTACGGTAGGTTGTGTTTTGCCACGTTCTGCCCAGAAATGGCTCAGAAAAGATTTTCATACAGTGCTGAATGCAAGTTAAAAGTGATCCAGTTTGCAAAAGTGAATGGAAATCGTGCTGCTGAACATAAGTTTGGTCCTCCTCCAACTAAGAAAACAATCTGAGACTCGTTATGGAAAAAAGAAACCCTATTGAAAACGCCACGGCAGAAGACCATGAGAGGCAATATATGAAGACTGTGATTCGTCATCAGACACAGGTGAGGACAAGCTAATGGTTGGGAGTTTTGGTTTGTTTGTTTGTTTGTTTTTTTAGCTGAGCCATCCTGCCACCTGTTGGCAGCTTAGTGGCAGCTCAGCTCGGGCCGGGCATCGAACCACTGTTGCTCAGAGCTCACAGTCTTGAGCGAGCTCTTAACCAATTGAGCCACTCAGCCAGCCCCTGGTTGGGAATTTTGACAGTGATGAGGAGTTGTATGAATTTTATGATAAATAAAACTTAAGTTCAATAACTTTATGTAATACTTTTTTTTAATTTCAGGCCCCAAAATTAAAGTGCGTCATATACATGGGAGTGTCTTATACATGGGGAAATACGGTAATTTGTCACACAGAGGAGGGAGGTATTAAAAAATGATCCACTCCAGGTATCAAATACACAAAGTATACCAATGGTTTACTTTAACACGTTCTTCCTGCTCCATTTATTACTTTTGAATTCCTTCCCTTCTTCCTGAAGTACATCCCTTAGAGTTCTTTGAACAAGAGCTGCCAGTAGTAAACTCAGATTTTTTTTTTAATTTGCTCTCACTCATGAAAAACAGTTTAGCAGCGAACTGATGACGCTACTCCACTAAATTCTTAAATGACCACTGAAATACTTACTTCTTCCTCTTCTGAATCACCATCGTCGTCGTCATCATCATCATCATCATCATCATCATCATCATCTTCTTCTTCTTCTTCTTCCTGTTCTTCAGTGAGAGGTGGTGGTAAACGACTGATGTCTTCCTCCATATGAGTAACTGGTTCTTCCACCATTTTAGGAGGTAAAGGAGGGCCAATTAACTCATCATCAGAAGAATCGGAACTCTCTTCACTTCCAGTGCTGCTTGTATCACTGAAAATACAGAAACAGAACTCTTTGCCTCTGCTGCAACAAAGAACACACTCTAGAGACAGTGTGGCTTTCTCAGGAAATCCTGCCTCTTAACAACTGAGTATTTTAAATGTTTTAAAATTTATAATACAAATGTTAAATGTGTAACTCAAATATTTCTTAAGTAAAAATTTCTGTCATCTGCTTATCTTACCTAAAGTCAGAAATAAAGACCACAACGATTACACATTAGCGGCCCATTTGATCATCCTCTCTCATAATGCCAGCAGAACAACTGGAGTGTGTAAGAAAAACCACAAACTACTACATCCCTAAGAAAGAAAACCGCTATTTACTACTGGGTTGTTGGTATATATATATAAAACCCAAAATATTTTAATCCAATCACCATTTGTCACAGGAACAAATAAAGCCAGTCATGTAAGAAATTTAATATTACTCCCAAAATGTTTCAATATATTTTATGAAATATAATTCTCAGTTCTAATCCAAGTTTGCTGAGTTGCTAAAATGTTAAATGTAGCATTCTGAATTCTAAAAATTATCTTCCTCTATCATAGTGATGCTTAATTGTTTTTATACCCAGAACACCTGAGAACTATTTCAAACTCTTATTAAGGTCTTAACTCTAGGAATTCTGAAAACCACCATCACCCACCATCCCTCCACCTCCTATCCCATTCCAAAGGGTTGAGAATTACATTCTTAATTGTATCAATTAATCAACCAAATATTTTTTAGGACTCAAAGTGTCATTTAGGGCATAAAGTATCTCTAGTATGTAAGCTCCATGAGAACAAAAATAGCTGTTGTGTTCATTGCTGTGTCTCTAGCACCAAATGATGCCTGCCATATCCACTGAAAAAATAATGGGATTTTCCTTTTTATTTTCATTTAGGTTCACTATTGAAAGAAATACATTCTCACATATATGTTATCTTTATACAAAGGCAGGATAAGCAAACCTCCATAGTTTCTATTTTTCAACGGTCTAGCTTGATGTGCTCCAGTCTCACAGGCCTTCCTTCTAACTAAATCAGCAAGTTAAGGTTGGTTCAGCACAAGGGTCTTTGCTCTTGCAATTCTCTCTGTTGAACTGATGGTTACATGGCCTCTTTCTCATCATTCAGGTCTCCTCAATGTCACCACTTCAAAAAGGCCTTCAGGGTCCCCCTTTCTAAACTTTCAGATATACCCCTATCAGTCAATATTACCTTAATTACCTTACTTTGATTATCCTTATTACATACATCCTAGGTTGCCTCATTTGATTAGTTTTGCTGTTTATAATCTGTTATCCATCCTCTCAAATACTCTCACAATATGAACTCAGAGATCTCATCTGACTTGCTAATTGTTGTATCCCCAGTGCCTAAAGCAGTGCCTAACCCACAACAGATGTTCAATACATAAACAATAGCTGAATGACCGAATAAATTTGTATTGACACATTGAGGATGGGGTATTTAAATGATTAGACGCAAATATGTGTCACCGGTCCACAATATGTTAAAGTATTCACACTCCCAAATTTTCTCCCTTGTGATTAAATCACAAATTTCCAACTGTACTGGTTTAGAAGTCAGACTTTCTTAATGCAATTATTCAGGCCACAGAGAACTCTACATTGAAATGTTAATCCTTAACACCCATGCTTTAGTTAACTAAGTTAACTAGTTCAGAAGTAAGCATTGAACTGAGAACTAAACGGATCCATGTTGATTTCATGGCTGATTACGCAGGCCTAATGCCCAC
>NW_017731496.1:1034055-1102010 GCF_001890085.2 Hipposideros armiger | reverse complement strand
AACCAATCTGACAATTAAAAATACACCTAAACAGGGCCGGCAGAATGGCGCGTTGGTTAAGAACTGACTGGGGATGCCAGAAAGCCCCGGTTTGGATCCCACATATGAGGGCCAGTGACACTGCCCTCTACAGCTAAGATGCTGAACAACAGCTCGACCTGGAGCTGGGCTGCCATGGGTCGCCGGCCACAGCGTAGGCTGCGGTCCCCTGCTGCAGTCCCCTGCTGCAGTGGGCTGCCATAAGCTACCATGTGCAGCCGGCGAGCCAGCATGAGCAGCCAGCAGCCGCTGTGAGCGGCCTTCCAGAGGCCGGCGACTGATCTGCCTCGCCAGGGAAGAGCGCAATGATGTTGCCAGCTTGGGCCAGTGAAGCAGCATCCTCCACAACTAGACTGAAAAACAAAACAACAGCAACTTGCTGTTCCCCTTCCCCTGATTCCCCAGCACTGTTCCCCTCCCCCAATTCCCCAATAAAATCTTTTAAAAAAAAACAAAAAACACCTAAACATTAGATTTCTTGTATTATTTCATCCAGATTTGATATCTATATACCTGCTTATGTCTTTTAAAGTTCCTAGTAATTAAGTTACATAGTATTAAATTTCACTTTAAAGTAATTTTAACGGCTGCTTTCTCCTATAACTTAGTACTTTATAATGTGTCTCTTTATATTCTTTCTTATTATCTATTTCTGTCAAGAATCCCACCAAATAAACTTATGAATGTAGAATTTTGGGAAAAGGGTCAAAAGACATAAATGCCAAAATAAACATGACAAAAATTACAAACTTGTCAACCTCTTTTCAACTTTATATAGTTATGCTCTGCAGTCAAAAGGCATAGATTTCAACACTACATGTGGAATACTTTAGAGGCACTCAATTCGCGATGTGACAGGACTTTTTCATGGTCCTAGGGATATCTATTGCCTAAAACAGGAGAAATTATGCAAGCTTTTAATATCAGGAACTTTGCCAAACTTGTGTTCTGAACACCTAGGAAATGTGTTTAGAATCCTTTTGAGAAAGTTAAGCACCTGGAAGATGATTTAGAGCAATCTCTGACCACATTTGAGCCTGAAGGTATTGGTTCAGTATCTTCACTTTGCCTTCTTAATTCTTTCTCTCTGTTCATTTCTTCCTCTTTTTCTCTTGCTTCTGAAAAGATGTAAAAAATTTTCCAGCAGTTAGACTTCAAAATTTGTCATTATTAAGAAGGCTGAAAATGAACATAATCACAAAGATATAACTTAGAGTATTACCAGTAACAGCAACAAATTATCAACTTAAATGCCCAATGCTGGGAAAATAATTGACTTATTATATAACAACATAATATAAAAAAACAGCCAATAGTGATGGAAAATGTACAAATGTGGGAAAAAGTAAGAGATGCTTAGAAAAATTAGCATGTCAATATATTATGAACCAGGATTGCACTATGTAAAAAGATGTGGAAGGTGATAAGTAAAAAAGTATTCAAAAGTACAACTTTACATAATTTCACTTTTTACTTTCAGTGTTTTAAATGATAAATTCAGCATTTCTGAATTTTGCACACTGGATTTTTAATCAGAGACTTCCTGCCAAATTCATGAGAAAATTTTAGTCACATTAGATTTCTGGAGCTGTTTACCTCAGAAAGACAAAAAAAAAGTTATCCAAGCAAATTTAACTATTTTCCTCTGATAATCCCACTCTACAATTGGGGGACACACACGAAGGAAATGAATGATATGAAGAGTCTGGTTCTCAATTGCTACCATCCTCAATGATCTGAAATAACCTTTAACATTTTTTCCTTAATAATGAAAAACAATACACCTAAAGGCAAGCAGTATCAAAGGGCACGTAGTTATTGGAATGTTTGTATTCTTTAGGGTCTTTCGCTGCTAGGATATGAAGGATGAGAAACAAGGAGATAACCAGCAAATGTCCACAAGTAACTAGATAAGGTCTTTCATTTCAAACATGGGAGATAAAACTCTCCAGGGAAAAACTAAGGCAAATGCTGTAGCTCTCACTCATGGTGTGTTTTCTGTTTTGTGCTCTCCACTCGGCAGAGGTAGGTGAGGAGTCAACAATTCTACACTCTGATAGCTGGAGGTGGAAAAGAAAAAGAGGTGTAATGTCCAAATTTAAGCATGCACCTGCGTGACTCCTATCCTCATCCTCTTCTCCTGTCAATCTCTCCATACCTGCCAGCACAGGGCAAGATTTGGGGGTGAGGGAAAACGGGACACCACATTTAGACAACTGGACTCTAGGCTCAGGTTCTTAGGGGCAGCCCTGACACCAATCAGGAAACAATACTAGCCCACCTACCCAACAGCCATTTCCCCTTTTTTCCCTTGCTAAGAAAACCAGAATTTTCTCTAGGTAAGAGAGAGCCAGCAAGGTGCTTCAGGAGATGCTGGCCCCTCCCTGCCCAGAGAGGGTGAATCTTGACTTCGTGTGAACCATGTTGCTCTTGCCAATGGCTGTCTTTGGAACTGATGTGCCCGACTAATACTAGCCAATACGATGTGAGGGGAAGTCAGCTAGAGGTACATTTGAGAAAGGTTTCCTTACTCCTAAAAAGAGATATACAAAACAGTCTCCTTTCAGCTTACAGATGTGGTCATCTGCATGCAACAAAATTCCGCTGACAATTTTGGGTCATGAGGCAGTGAGCTTAGGAAAAGCCAGCACCCTAAACCTGGCAAAGCAGCAAAGGGGGAAAAAAACAGCATGTCCTTCGGGTCGGGACTCAGAAGATGGAAGAGCCCCATTCCAGAGTTCCTGTCATGTGCGATACTAAATTTTTCCTTTCTGAGCCAATTTTAACTAGGTCTTCTATGACGTCTTTGCAAGCAACCAGAAGCATCTTTAATATCAGCCTCAATTTAACAAAAACAATAGCACCCAATACATGGAGCTTAAAATGTACCAGATACTGTTTTAAGCACTTGCTATAATCTTTGATCTTCCTAACAGCCTCTGAAATAGGTACTTTTTTCAAATTTATTGAGGTATAATGCACAAAACGGTAAGATATTTAAAGTGTACAACTTGATGACTTAACACACACACACATTGTGAAAGGATTCTCCCCATGGAGTCGATGAGCATATCCCTCACCCCACATACTTACCCCCCTTTTTTTTTTTCTTTCTTGGTGAGAACATTTAAGTTCTACTCTCTCAGTAAATTTCAATCATATGATTCAGTCAAAGTAGGTACTTTTTATTATCCTCACTTTACGGTTCAGGAATCTAAGGCACAGAGAAGTTAGCACAGAGCTGCTAAGTCCCAGAGCAGTGAACTGAGGCCCCACAACTACATCTTTCTTTGATGTACCCAGACTTTCTAGAGACTAAAAAATTATCCAGGGCCGGCTGAGTGGCTCAGCTGGTTAAGAGCTCGCTTGGGAGCACCAGCTCTGAGCAGCAGGGCTCAGGTTCGGATCCCACATTGAGGGCAAGTGACACTCGCCCTCTGCAGCTAAGATGATGAACAACAGCTCAACCTGGAGCTGGGCTGCTGTGAGTCCCCGGCGATGGCGTAGGCTGCAGCAGGGCTGCAGTGGGCTGCTGTAAGCTACATGAGTGGCTGGCAGCCAGCGTGAGCGGCCGGCAGCTGGTGTGAGCTGCCGGGAGCCACTGTGAGCGGCCGACCAATGACCAGCGACTGATTGCCTCACCGGGGAAGAGCACAATGATCATACCAACATGGGCCAGTGAAGCGACATCCCCCACAACTAGATTGAAGAACAAAACAGCAATTTGTCTACCTGTCTGTTCCTCTCCCCTCAATTCCCGAATTTAAAAAAAAAAAAATTATCCAACAAGTACCACCTACCCGATATAAGTGAACCTGCCTCTCTTTAAAAGGCTGTAAAGTGCAGCCCTTTACTACATGTCACCAGGCTATCTGGGAAGTGTGACCCACCTGTCTAACTAGAGTTCCTCAGCAATGGATAAATACTCCAAACATTTTGCCCCAGCCTAGTGAAGCATTTAACTTTTTAATTTAAAATTTTAACTGTTTTTTTATACTAGCAAGAATTTTCTATTCCAAGAGGTTCCTATTGTCACCTGCTGCTTCATTAAAGTTGCGGGACGGGACATTTTAGAGCAAACCTTTTTTCCTCATTGTTGCCTGAGAGGAAAAAAAACGAAACAATTCAATAGACTGTAACTCCCTGACAGAGGGGATTGTTTTGTGCATTTTTACCAAATGTAGAACTAAGCACACTGTAAACACTATAAAAATGTCTTTCCTTAATGAAAGTGAATTAACCTACTCCCCAACACTTCACTTTATTCTTCCAAGTACCTCATTTTATTGATATCGCTCTACTTTCAAATAATGACCGATTTTGGATAATCATTTCTGCAAAAGCACCCCATATATGTGTGACTTTTGTCTGGGTTGAGAGCAAACAATTCAAAACTACGTGTCCCAGCTGGGCTGATTCACACGAATTGCAGATTCAAATGAATGGAATTTGGCACCTGAAAATCTCAGAGCCAATCATTGTAACAACCACTTAACTTATAGGAAGAAATGAGAATTAAGATAATAAAATACAAAGGAAATAAAACTACTATAAATATAAGCTAGAATAAATGTTTTTGAATCATGATATACTTTGTATCTAAAATTAAATATTTGAGATGTTATTAAACATTTATCTAAATGTTTTTGTTATTCTAATTTAAACAATTCACTAGCCTACCAATTTCATAAAAATTGACATTTAATTTTAAATGTGTAATGCCAAAATACTAGGAAGGAAAAGGATAACACTTTAACTATATTAATTACATTTCTCCATTAAGAAATGTAACTACTATGTACCAAGCTGTGTGTTACACGTTGTATCAAAATGAACAAGGTTCTTATCCTCAAGACATGAACAATATTAAAATAAATTTGTAACATTTTTAAAGAGTTATGGAAACAAAGGCAGGGAACAATTATTATGTCCAGAGGGGTTTTGAAATAATGCCCAGAAAAGGTAAAAGCGATCAAGGCCTTAGAGGATGATGCAGGATTTAACTAGGTAAAAGGGCTATTTCAGGTTAAAAAAAAAAAAATTAAAGCTTTCTAATTTCTAAAGTCTCTGGAACAATTTTCCATTTCAGGATCATTAAATCATCCATTGAAATCATAGTCAATCCTATCTTAATCATTTTTTCAGGGAAGTTTTTTCCAGTCACATAACAGAGGTTTATAATCCATCCAAAGCATGACCAGACCAAAAATAAGTATTTGAATAAAGGAAATTTTTCTTCCCCATTTATCTCAACAGTATGGGACAGTTCTAAGAAAGTGTCTGTCTTTTGTATGTCCAAGATACACTTACAGCTTTCAGGAACATAAAAAATATTTTAAAACAATTTCTACCATTATTTCCTGACATTTTACATAACCCATATTTTATTAAGGTTTATTGTAATTCATCCTTTTTATTAGAGCATTTAAAAATGAAAACAGGGGCCGGCCGAGTGGCGCGGTGGTTAAGGGCTGGCTTGGGATGCCACAGGGCCCCGGTTCAGATCCAACAACATATGAGGGCCAATGACACTGCCCTCTACAGCTAAGATGCTGAACAACAGCTCAACCTGGAGCTGGGCTGCCTTGAGTCGCCAGCAACCGGCGACTGATCTGCCTCGCCAGAGAAGAGCGCAATGATGATGCCAACTTGGGCCAGTGAAGCAACGTCCTCCGCAACTAGACTGAAGAACAAAACAACAGCAACTTGTCTGTTCCCCTTCCCCCAATTCCCCAATAAAAATCTTTAAAAAAAAATGAAAGTTCATATTCATATACACAGACAATTAAACTTCTATTAAAAGGGACCAAAGTTCTTATTTTCCTCAATTCTAATATCAATGTTCATGGAAAGACTCCAATACCAATTATGAGATAAATGCCCATATCAGAGTTTTTGAACTTTTATTTTAAGAAAGTGAGTCAAACTTTGGATTCATGCGTTTAGATCAGGGATAGAAACAGCAGTCCAAGACAAAGGATGTAACGCTACATCAAAAACATTCAACACATTTAGTTCATCCACAAACATCACAGAAGAACAAGGTCTTGAGATAATTTTCCAAAATTTTTTAAATCTAATAACCACTGGAATTCCTCTTAGGTGCTAAATGCATACATGTTTTATTAAGAAAAATGATAAGAATTAAAAATGACATTTATAAAGTACTTTACTGTTTAAAAGGTACTAAGGTGTTGAAATCTTAATCCCTTCAAGAACCTTCTAAGAGAGGTCTTATTATCATTTCCACCTAAAAGATGGGGAAATTAAGGATCTGAAATTTGAAAATCCATCCAATGTTACTCATCTAGTAGAACGCGGGGTTGACCCTCAAACCTAGACCCTCCAATTCCAAATTCCAATCTCATTATAGAGGATCATGCCATTTTAAACATCCTCCAAACAGGCAGGATTATTTTTTAAAAGGCAGTCTCACAGTTCTATATCCAATTCAATCTTCTCAAATATATATTGAGAACCTATCTGGCAAGACATGGGACTGGGGACTATAAAACTTCCTTAGGTGAATAAAACAATCCCTGTTCAAAGCACTTTATATCACATGGTAAAAGAGGTAATACCAAAAAGCTATACTATAATAGTGTAGCATATTATTTTTTCACTAAAATTTTTAAAAATGAAGTTTAAAGCATTTATAAATATGCCTAAGAGAGCATGTCCTGTATCTTGTTTGATGATATTAAATTATTTAATATTTTTAGGTGTAGTAATAGTATTTTGATTACGTTTTTTAAAAGGATCCTCATCTCTACCAGGCTTATTGGGGTGATCACTTTGTAAGGTATACAAATGTCTACTCACTATATTGTACATGAAACAATATTATATGTCAGATGTAATTGAAAACCAAATTTTTTAAAAAGAATCCTTATCTTTTAAAGACACAAACTAAAATATTTATGGATGAAACAATGTATCTAAAATTTGTGTCTAAATAATCTGAGAGAGGCAATGAATGGAAATAACACTAGCCATGAATTGTTACAGTAGTAGTTTAATTTGTGTGACAGGTACATAGGAGTTCATTATTGCACTTTTTGTATGTGTTTGAAATTTCACATAATATGTAGAAAGCTATCTTTTCACACACACACACACACACACACACACAAAGACCTGTTAAGCTCACTTCCCAAATATTAGATATTACTGCTATGTAATGTATCATTTTAAAACCAACAATGACAAGTGCCAGAACAACCTTCACTTCAATTTTCCCAGGCGTCTTGTCTGATTTCTAGCCCCTTCTGCTCTATTAGGTTACACCTACTCCTTCTCTGGTGTAAAGAATGATCTGAAGCAAATCCAAAGAAAGCAGTAGAGGAGTCAGTCTCCTTCGAAGACCCTGAGGTGGTACCTAGAATTGCCAACCACCTGGTATCAAACCAGACAGTGTGAAATTAAGACCTTCATTAAATGTCTGATATGATTCATTAATGCAGGGATTCAGCAGCAGCAGCCACTTTCACTATATGTCTCAATTTTCTATACTGCCTGGGTCAACAACAGTCAGTGGTGTACACAGCTCTGAGAGCCACCTCTCGCCCAGCCTTCCAAATACTGGTTCCGCTGTAAGCAGGAAAGAAAAAAATGAAATGAGAATCAGATACAGGTAGGAGGAGAGGTAATAAAGAAACTGCTATTCTGATTTTTATTCATTTAGAATCCTTGTTTGTTCATCGTACACTTCTAAAAGATTTTAGCACTCAGATTTTCTTACCCTATTTAGATTCAACTTTTACCATGTTTAAAAAAAAAAAAATCTGCTTCCAAAGGAACCAGTACATATGGTCTGCTAAGATTTTTTAAATTTTGAAATTTTTTTCAGTCTTACAATAACTGTCAATATACTTGTGTAAGGTATATACAGTATTTAAACCAATAAAACAGCCCATAACTGAACTTCTTACCCAGTGTTTTCCGACTTCTTTCCACAGCGGTTCTTCGAGTTTGTTCAAACATTGCTTCCAAATCAAATGTGCGAGCTTTTTTTCCTAAAATAGGAATAAGTAGCAGACTATGATCTTCTTGCACTAAGCCACCCAAACTTTAGGTACTCAGTAAACACTTACTGATTGATCAATAACCACTTCATCTGTCTAATTTATAGCACGGCTACAAAATAACCATACAATATGAAGGAAGAGTTTACTTCCCAAGGAATTTTTAAGGACAATCTCATCCCTAAGCAACCAGCTGACTCTTCCATCCTCCTCTAATTCATCTAGACCATTTCCCCTAAAACTACAAGGCTGGTATGGTAGGCTGACTGGAGACTGTCCATACCCCAATCTCTGGAGCCTCTGAATACATACCATCACATGGCAAAAACGGCTTAGCAGATGTAATTAGTTAGGAGATTTTAAACTAGAGAGATTATTCTGGTTGGCCCAATCTAATCACAGGAACCCCTTGCAAGCAAAGGTGTAAAACAAATGCAACAGAAGTCAGAGGCGTTTGAAGTTTCAGAAGGACTGAAGGCAGGTGCTGCAGTTTGTTTGAAGATGAAGGGAACACGATGACAGGTAATGCAGGTACGTTAAGAAGCTAAGGGACTCCCACTTTACAGTCAGTAAGGAAACAGGGGCCTCAGCCCTAAAACCATTAGGAACCTAATTTTGACAACAACCTGAATGAGCTTGGAAGCAATGTTGTACTTCTTTTCATTGTTGTTGTTTTAAACAATAATAATACCTCCTCCGTCTTGGTAAGAATGTGGTAAAAACAGCATTCTTACATAACACTGATTTTGGTATAAATTGAAACAATCTTTCTGAAGGGCATTATGACAATATGTATCAAGAAGCTTTAAAGGATACATACCCAAATTTTGGTTACTTTTTAATGTTTGTATTTTTTTATTAAAGCAGTCCCTCTAGAAATCTACCCAAGGAAATACACATAAAATTCCTTTTACGAAAAGAAGTTATTTATAAAAAGTTTCATTTTCGGGCTGGCTGAGTGGCGTGTTGGTTACGAGTTGGCTTGGGACGCCAGCTCTGAGCAGCAGGGCCCCGGTTCAGATCCCACATGAGGGCCAGTGACGCTGCGCCCTCTACAGCTAAGCTGGTGAACAACAGCTCGACCTGGAGCTGGGCTGCCATGAGTCACTGGCAACAGCGGAGGCTGCAATGGGGCTGGCCAGCAGCAGGCATGAGCTGCCGTGAGCCGCCGTGAGCGGCCGTCCAATGGCCGGCGAGCAACTGCCTCACCCAGGAAGAGTGCAATGATAATACCAACATGGGCCAGTGAAGCGATGTCCTCCACAACTAGACTGAAGAGCAAAAAGGACAGCGACTTGTCTGTTCCCCTTCCCCAATTCCCCAACGCTGTTCCCTTCCCCCAATTCCCCAATAAAATCTTTTAAAAAGTTTTTCACTTTAGCATTATTGATAAAAGTTAAAATTAGAGCTTGCAGACAGCCGGCAGTTCAGTGTTCCAGGACAGAGCAGACATCCCGTAACTATGCCAGAAATCACCACTGACAGCCTGGATGAGCAACAGGTTAAGCTCCTGGCAGAGATGTGCATAGTTATCGATGAAAATGACAAGAAGATTGGGGCTGAGACCAAAAAGAATTGTCACCTGAATAAAAACATCGAGAAAGGATTATTGCATCGAGCTTTTAGTGTCTTCTTATTCAACACGGAAAATAAGCTCCTGCTACAGCAGAGATCGGACGCTAAAATCACCTTTCCAGGTTGTTTTACCAATTCTTGCTGTAGTCATCCCTTAAGCAACCCTACAGAGCTTGAAGAAAATGATGCGATAGGAGTAAGATGAGCAGCACAGAGGCGTTTAAAGGCTGAATTGGGAATTTCCCCGGAACAGGTTCCTCCAGAAGAAATTAAGTATCTAACACGGTTTCACTACAAGGCACAGTCTGATGGTATCTGGGGAGAACATGAAATTGATTACATCTTGTTTGTGAGGAAGAACGTAACTTTGAACCCAGATCCCAATGAGATTAAAAGCTATTGCTATGTGTCAAAGGAAGAAGTGAAAGAAATACTGGAAAAGGCAGCCAGTGGTGAAATTAAGATTACTCCGTGGTTTAAAATCATTGCGGACGCTTTTCTCTTTAAATGGTGGGATAATTTAAGTCATTTGAGTCAGTTTGTTGACCATGAGAAAATACATAGAATGTGAATATGGAAATGAATGATGAGAACTAAAAAAATTCCCTACTTAGTAAAGTTAAAATCATTTTTAAAAAGTAAGTGTAACCCGTCTAAACACATGGACCTGACAAGTTGGAGCCTATTAGTGAAGCTTTTCGGGATGTGGGGACATTTTGAGGACACTCGTAGAGCACTTTGCTAACTGCCCGGTGCTGCCTGTGTCATTACATTTTTATCATAGACCAGAAAACTGTTTGCTTAGCTACTTTGGAACAGTTCAAATTAACTTTCCATGTTAGAGGTTAGACGAGAATGGGTTTGAGGTAGTTAGATGGTCTGTGTCCTGATTTATTGGCCCGTTCTCAGAATACAGGGCACAGACCGGCTATATGTAACTTGGGTCATTCGGTGCAACAGGGCTTCTTGCCGTTGGTACTGTTGACATCAAGGCTAGATAATTCTGTTGTGGGGGCTCCTCATGTGCATTGAAGGGTGTGTTTGGCAGCACCCCTGGGTTCTACCCACTGAATGCCATCTGCACCCGTCCCCTTATCACAGCAACAATGACACCAAATACCATGTCTGCCGGGAGGCAAAGTTGTCCTATTTGAGAACCACTGTTACACAAAGTCATGGGGTGAGTGGAATATGTGTATTAACTTACATGTACGTTGATCAATGCACTGTTTTAAAACTTGCCAGATTCTTCAGATTTAAAATTTCAAGAGTTTTATTTTTCTTGAATGCTATATAATGAAAAAAAAAAGTTTTTCTTACAAGCTAAATGTTGTATGAACTCAGTAGAATAATCCATTTCTGGTTAACTGAACAGTTAATTTGTAATTTCAGGCAAGATTGTTGCAAATATTTTATTGAAAATAAAAAAATTTTAAAAAATAAAAAATAAAAAAAAATAAAAATAAAAAGTTAAAATTAGAAACTATGTAAGAGAAAGTTAAAAATATCACAAAGTATGGAACGTCTATTAAATGGGCTACTATTTAGCCATTAAAAGTCATGTTTTGGGAGAGCATTTTATAATATGGAAAAATCCTCAAAATATTAAGAATTAAATAAACTATATATAATATAAATTTGTATATACATATGGTCTTAATTTTCTTAATAAATATACAACAGAAGACTGGAAAACTGACTTTTAAGTCTTGATTTCTAGATCATAAGATTATGAATGATTTTACTTTCTTCTGATGTATTGTGTTCCTTATATTTTCTGCTATTAATGTGTTACTTTTGAATTTAGGGAGAAAGCTATTTTAAAGAACAGAAACAAAAATAAGCACCACTCTACATTCCCTCAAAGTGACCACCAAGGAGATAGTAAAAACGTGGCTCAAGACATTACCAGAATAAATTAATACATGAAAGAGGAAACAAGAGACCTGAACACATTAGCCTGACATTTGTTCTCTCCAAGACCCAAAAGAAATGGGGTGAGAAAACAATTTACTTTTTTTTTTTTTACTACTGAGACTAGTGTTCTCAATAGATGACTACATCTGTTTGAGCCCTTTTTATGTCATAACGTGACATGACTAGGCTCTACAGAGAGCCTGAAGTGACGATGCTGCAGAAGACTTGAATAAAAAAGGACGTAAAACCATTATAACTTTACATAATGGTCCACTTGTTGCCAAAAGGGCCATCACATTGCAGACCACCGTCAGTGGTTAACTCTCAGTCTCAGGACGCAAATAAAAACAACTCCCTCCACCAAACAACACTCTCCACCGCGTGGGTCCCAAAGCAATCTTTCTCACAAGGCTTCCCATTAGTGTCACCTGCGCTGGTTCCAACAGATAGACAAGAGTTAGAAAACGGATGGGGAAGAGAGTGCCAAGACACTGCAAGATATACACTAGAGCTGAAGTAATCAGAATTTGGCACAGCTGGAAGGCGAAGAACAGAGGTGACAGTTCGGCTTTCCCTCCCAACCTGCGGCCCTTAAAACCCCTGCGAAGGGAGACGAGGCTGTGCCTAGGGCAGTCACTCACCGAACCCCGTGAAGCCCATGGTGACCGCCAGCTGCGGATCCGGTCCTGATACGTCTGAGCCTGTTACTGGGGTAAGATAGGGAGAGACGGGGCTTCATTAGTGCGGCGCCCCCGGAGCCCCTTATTCAGTCCACCCTGCCCGGGCCCGCCTAACGGAACCCACCTTCGCTCGGTCCAGGGCGCTCCATGGTTTGCCGCCCGCTGCAGAATGAGCATCAGCTGCAACCCAAGCAGCTGCAGAAGATTCACTGCAAACCCGGCAGGAAGTGTCACCTCCTAGCATCAGCGTCTCTGCAAACGCCAAGAGCGGCGCCCTCCGCGGAAGGACGGCAGCCTTCTGAGCAGCGCCGCCCTCGCGGATTGGCGGAGCATAAGCGCCACAGAGGCTGTCTTCCAATTCAACCTACTGGTTGGGAACATTATCTGCAATTTCTGTAAAGCCTTTTACATTTTAGGACGCGTTTGCTGCCAAGGTGACAATCCTCACAGAATTCTAAAGAAAAGCCAACAGACTCCCTTTCTGTGCGTCTTGTCCTTCACAATGAGGAAATTCCCACAATGTTCCGCCTTTTGAGCATATTTTAGGGAAGAAACAGATGGTCACTACATTACTGAAAAGCGATCAGAAGCCAGAAAGATCTAAGTTACCTAAAAGTCGTCAGAAAATGCTCTAAAGCTTATACTCTTAGCCCAAGCTTATACTCTCCCCCTGACTATTAGCCGTGCTTGGTTTTAGAGTTTCCTAGTCCACAGCAAGGGTTTCCAAAACATTTTTTTCACATTTATTATATTTTCACTTTTTATTGGTTTTAGTTTTTTTACATGACTCCTTGCCTATGCTATGAACTAACGGCATATTATTTATCTCTATATTTCTGAGTTCTACCAAAACCACATATAGTTCTCGTAAATGTTGCTGAATGGAAATATTTTCATAAAGTTACTCATTAGCCCCACTATTACCTTAGTTTATCTCAAATTATGCTTTAGCTATACACCGTAAATGATAATGATCAAGCAATTTCCATTGCTCCTAAAATAAAGTGCAAAATTAACATGGCCTCCAAAACCTTTCTAACTTCATCTTTTTCTACTTTCCATCACACCAGTCTTCCTTCAGCTCTATATGCAGCCTCAGTACATTATATTCTCAAAGCTCTGACTCTTCAACAACCCCTATACCCTTCATTTAACCTCACTCATCCTTTAGGTCTCAAATTAAACTTCAATGCTCTTGTAAATATTTGCAGAGCTTTACAGACCTCCAACTGAGTTAGGCCCCTCTATCACATAATCTAACCTTCCCTTAATAACACAATGCCTCAGTGGGTCCTCAATATTTGATAAATGAATGAATGAATGAATGAATGAATGAGAAAAAGTAGTTGTGAAGGCAAAAGCTACTCCTCTTATATGCAGGATGTTACATAACTTGGGAGGACAAAGTTTGGTTTCATCCCCAGAGATTACTGAACCACAAAAGTCAAAAGTCAATGTGAGCTCCAATTAGTAGGCTAGTTCATGGCACCTTTAACAAAGTAAGTTATTATTAATGCCACTGTCTCTTTTCTGAATACAGATAAACAGGCCTTAGGTAATAAAACAGAACTTTATGAATAGAGCTCATTATGTAACCCATACCCCAACCTTATAAATAGCTATTTCAGCTCCTCAGTAGTGAAGGACTTGTGGGTAAGGGCTTGAGATGATACATAAACTTTTTTTTTCCTTTTCATTAAGACTTTCATTATTTTTTTTTAAGATTTTTATTGGGGAATTGGGGGGATGGGAACAGCGCTGGGGAATTGGGGGGAGGGGAACAGACAAGTTGCTGTCCTTTCGTTCTTCAGTCTAGTTGTGGAGGACGTTGCTTCACTGGCCCAAGTTGGCACCATCATTGCGCTCCTCCCAGGTGAGGCAGATCAGTCGCCAGCTTCTGGACGGCCGCTCACTGCGGCTGCTGGCCGCTCACACTGGCTGCTGGCCGCTCACACTGGCTGCTGGCCGCTCACACTGGCTGCTGGCTACACACGGTAGCCCATGGCAACCCACTGCCACAGGGGCTGCAGCCTATGCCGTCGCCGGCGACTCATGGCAGCCCAGCTCCAGGTTGAGCTGTTGTTCAGCATCTTAGCTGTGGAGGGCAGTGTCACTGGCCCTCATATGTGGGATCCGAACCGGGGCCCTCTGGCGTCCCAAGCCAGTTCTTAACCATCGCACCACTCGGCCGGCCCAAGACTTTCATTCTTAGAGCATGTAAAGCTTCACAGAAAAATTGAGCAAAAGGTACAGAGATTTCCCATATTGTTCCTGCCCCAACACATGCATAGCCTCCCCCATTCTCAACATCCCCCACCAGAGGGGTGCATTTGTTACAATTTATGAACCAACATTGACACATCATAATAACCTGAAGTCCATTGTTTACATAGGGTTCACTTAAGGTGGTGTATATTCTATGGGTTTGGACAAATGTAATACAACATCTACCTATCATTATGGTATTATGCCGAGTATTTCACCACCCTAAAAATCCTCTGTGCTCTGACTATTCATCCCTCTTTTCTCCTCCCCCAAGTCCCTGCCAACCACTGGTATTTATACTGTCTCCAAAGTTTTGCCTTTTGCAGAATGTCATATAGTTAGAATCAAACAGTATATAGCCTTTTCAGACTGGCTGCTTTCAATTAATAATATACATTTCAAGTTCCTCCATGTCTTTTCATGACTTAATAGCGTGTTTCTTTTTAGCATTGAATAATATTCTATTGTCTGGATGTACCACAGCATAGTTATCCACTCACCTACTAAAGGAAATATTGGTTGCCTCCAAGTTTGAGCAATTATGAATAACGCTGATATAAATACCCATGTTCAAATTTTTGTGTAGACAAGTTTTCAACTCCTTTGAGCACTTATCAAGGAGCACCATTGCTGGATTATATGATAGGAGTATGTTTATTTTTGTAAAAACAGCGAAACTTTCTCCCAAAGTGTTTGTACCATTTTGTGTTCCCATCAGCAATGAATGGGGGCTCCTACCTCCTCCAAATCCTCACCAACATTTGCTGTTATTAGTGGTCCAGATTTTGCCCCTTCTAATAGGTATATAGTGATACCTCATTGTTGTTTGAATTTCTACAACATCAAGATGTTCCCCATATGATGTGGAACATCTTTTCATGTGTTAAATTGCCATCTGTATATCTTCTTTGATGAAGTATCTGTTAAGGTCTTTGGCCCATTTTAAAATCAGATTATTTTATTATTTAAGAGTTCTTTGTATATTTTGGATTGCAGTCCTTTATCAAATTTGTATTTTTCCAAATATTTTCTCCCTTTCTCTGGCTTGTCTTCTCATTCTCTTTCATAGGGCAGAAGTTTTTAATTTTAAAGAAGTTCAGCTGATCATTTATTTCTTTCATGGATAATGCCTTTGGTGTTGTAACTAAAAAATTATTGCCTACCCAATGTCACCTAGGTTTTCTCCTATATTATCTTCTAGGAGTTTTATATTTTTGCATCTTACATTTAGGTCTGTTATCCATTTTGCATTAATTTTTGTGAAGGGTATAAGGTCTTTGTCTGGATTCAATTTTTTTGCATGTGGATGTCCAGTTGTTCTAAAACTATTTGTTGAGGAGATTCCATTGTAGCTATATAAAAATTTAAACTACAAAGTGCTGGAGAAAAAAAAGCAAAATAGAAGATTGAAGTCATCAACCAGTGGAAGCAAATAATCATGATCATTACAGAAAAATCACAAGAAGATGTATTTGCTTTTGATAAAACATAGATGCAATCATTGCACTAGTGGAGACTTCTGTATTAAACTATTTGTTTGGTATTGTTTGCATGAAACATCTTCATACTAAAATTGTTAAGTGTGCCAGGGCAACCTTTATTTTCTTGGAGCAAATGAAATGATTTTATTCATAAATTTAGAGGCACAATAGCATAGTGCTAAAATGAGTTCCTGATCTAGAATGCCTGTGTTCAAATCCTGATTCTGATAATGTACTCTTGGGTGAGTTACTTATACTCTATGTGCTTCAAATTCCCCATCTGTGCCTGGCATACATTTCACACCCAATAAATGTTGGCTAGATGCTAGTGAGAGTGGTGAAGACAAAAAACATATTCCATGCCCTCATGGAATTTCTATTCTAAGAAAGATATTTTTAAAAAAAACCTTAAAATACCTAAGGGGGCTAGATAGTCCAATCAGAAACATATGAGGCTACTTAAGTAGTTCTCAAAGTGTATTCTGCAGACTCCTTTAAGGGTGTCTATGAGATCAAAGCTAGTATCATAATAAACTAAGACATCATTTGCCTTTTTCACTCTATTGATATTTACACTGTTGATGCAAAAGCAATGGTGGGTAAAACTGCTGCTGTCTCAGCATAAATCAAGGCAGTGACAAGCAAACTTGTAGTAGTCATTGTATTCTTCACTGTTATATAGCCACTGTAAACAAAACCAGCTTCCCTTAAAAATGCCCATAATAAAGCCATAGCATTATTAATTTTATTTAATCTGGACCCATGAGTATATCTTTCAAATACACTGTGTGACAAAATGAGAACTCATAAAGCACTTCTGATACCTATCAAAATATGTAGTTGTCTCAAATAAGAAACCACTTGTGCAATTGAGTTGTTAGCTTTTTTTCATGCAACACCATTTTTACTTGAAAGTATGACTTGCAAACTGTAGTTATTCAAACTTAAGTATTTGGCCAACATTTCCTCAGAAATGAATGAGTTTGTCACTTCAAATAAAACAACTCACAGTACTTCTTGCTAATGAAAACTACAGCTTTCAAGAGAAAATTAGAATCTTGAAATACTTGTATCAATGACCATAAGCTTGATAGCTTCCCAATACTTAAAGATTTTTGGATAAGATAGGTAGTGATATTAACATGATCACCTTTTCCTATTGGTTAATAAAACATGTCAATGTTTGGAATTTCTGCATAACTCAGAGAACCAGTATTTCCCAAATGACCAACACATGTTACAGAATCATGCATGGATTAAAAAAAAAAATCCATTCAAAGTACAAGACAGACCAGTGAATTTTAATCAAGTTCAAAAAAAATTTTGCTGATGGTTTCAAATTCCACATGGAAACCAAACTTTAAGAAATTACCACTTATGAAGGTTTGGTACAAATCAGAGAAGAACATTCACAAGTGTCTTTAAAAATTATTAAAATACTTCTCTCTTTTCCAACTACATAACTGTGTGAGGCCTGCTTTCTTTGTATACTTCACCTAAACAACATATCACAACATATTAACGGCAGGTGCAGATGAAACTCTAGCTATCTGTTATTGTCACTTAAGAGACTTGCAAAAATGTAAAACAATGCAATTCCTCTCACTAATGTTTTAGTTTTGGAATCTATGTAATTTTTCACAAATATGTTACTTATATTGATGTGGATTAGGCTTATCCTTTTAAATGAATTTTTTAATTTCCCCTTTTTATGAGCTATTAGTAATTATCATAAATATAGCCTACACAAAACAAAAACTCTTTGTAGTCCTTCATAATTTTTAAGGGTATCAAGAGGTTCTGAGATCAGAAAATGTTCAAATTGCTGTTCTAGAGAAGACTTCAGCAAATTTTTTCAGTAAAGGGCTAGAAGGTAAATATTTTAGGCCCCCGTGGTCTGTGTAGCAACTACTCCACTCAGCAGTGGTAACCAGAAAGCAGCCACAGGCAATATATGAACCAATGGAAGTTGGACTTAGACCTCTGGGAATGTTGTTGCTGTGTTAGAATATTAGACCAGTGTTGCTAGGTCATCCAATCTGCGGAGTTGAAAACTCTCAATTGTATATTTTGTCTCAAACTAAAAACAAACACTGGACCAGAACATTCATTTTCAATCTGCTGTCTACAAAATAAGAAAAAACTGACAGCTGGAGGCCCATCAGACTATCCATCAATAATACAAATCTAATTTTTCCTGGTATGTTTGCTATGAGGTCTTAAATTATACCTACAGATCTGTAACGTCACAGAACTTTAATATTCAGAAATGTAGTCAACCCTTATTGAAGGAGTAAAAAGTAATTAACATAGCAAAAAACCAATTTAAAGTCACTGACTTGAGAAACTATGAAGCATAGAACTGGATGCAGTTTACTTGGGTGAGATGCTAAATAAGAACTAAATAAAGGCTGCACTTTGCTCCATTGGACGCAGCAAATGATTCCGTAAACAGAGAATTCTTCACAGTAACCGGCCAAAGTCAAACGGTAGCGACACAGATAGAAAAGCGTCATGAATTTTAATTTACACTGAAGCCCAAAAGTAACGTAGTGAAATTTTGGTTCATGCGTAAACTGTCTCTGACAACAAGCTGCCAACTCCTAGCCACTCTGGGAAGGTAAGTTATTTGGAGGACCAAAGAAATTGACGCGCATGTTTTTAAACAGTTGTATTTGCGGGATTGGGATCAGCGAAGCTCGAGGTAGCAAGACCCAGCGCGCGCTACACCGAGCGGAACCGCAGCCAATGCGCGGCCTGCACTGACCGTCTCCCGGTCCCAGCCCCTTCCCCCATTCTCACCTCCTCCCCACTCCTCCCGACCCTGTCCCGTCTCCATCCCCGGGTCCTCCCCTTCCCCTTCCTTTCCCCTTCCCGCTCCCTTCTTTCCTTCCTTCCTTCCCTAGACAACCTCCTCCGATTTCCACCTCCCTACCCCAAACACCCAGCCACCCCCAAGAAGGGGCCTTCCCGCTCACTCGTCCCACCCTTAAAGTCCAGCCCCGTCAGCGACTTCCTCCTCCCAACTCAAAAACGGAGTCTTCAAATTCCCCAGCAAACGAGCCGGAAGTGCGTCATGCACAAGCGCCGAGGCGCTCGTTTGGCGCGCGCGCCGTAAGGCGCGATTCTCAGCGAGGGTGTTGGGTTTTCTCTCATTTCTCCTTGGTTTTTTACTTTTTCCGGACGCTGGCATCTCGGATTTTTGAGATGCCGTCTTCTTTGTTGGGCTTGGCGATGCCAGCCTCCACGTCGGCCGCAGCCCTGCAGGAAACGCTGGAAAATGCGGGGAGGCTCATCGACCGTCAGTTGCAAGAAGACCGCATGTACCCGGACCTTTCCGAGCTGCTCATGGTGCCTGCCCCAAGTGAGTGAGTGGTGCCTATTTGGTGATTATACTTTCCTAATCAAAAGGACTCTCGCCTGACTCCCTCACTTGGTACTTAGTCCCAGGGTGGACCAGGCGAAGACATCTTGACATTTAGGGCCCCGTTTGCTACATTTCGAAGAGCGATAAAGAGCCCATTTTCATTTTTTCCCGTCCTCACTTTCTTCATTGCAGATTCTTGAGAGGGTAGGAGTGAAGAGGAAGCCCCCATTTGAAACAAAGAGGAAAAGACCCCAGCTTTAATGAGCTTACTGCCTCCAAGTGTTTATCGCTAAGGCCAGATGAGGATCGCCTGATCCAAGCCTCATCTTTGTTAGTTACTCGTGTTAATATTAGAGTAATACGGAAGAGCAAGCGAAATTTACCATGTTATCTCTCAAAGATATGTTTTATTATGTGTAAAGTTACATGACGTTATATCTAATATGAAATGATGGAAGGTGTTAAAACTGCCAGTGGAATAAAGAAAGAGAACAGGGAAATCAGCAATGATGATGGACATGGAGGGTAAGGCAGAAAGAGATGGCTGGAAAAGTGTTTTATTTAACGGTTTTTCATCATGGCTGGGTTCCTCAGGGCATGTGGAATTACATAAATTGCTAGAAAAAAAAACTGACTCCTTTGTCGGACGGATTCAAGAATAGCAGAGAAGTATAAGTAAGACAGAGAAGATTTTTGGTAAGCAAGAACTGACATAAAATAACCAGGATAATCCTTCCAATGTAAACATAAAAGACATCTCTGACGACTTATAAAAGGTGTTAATTGAGCAGACGTGTAATCAGAGAAAAAAAAAATCAAAACAAAGCCAAAGATAGTATTTGTTCCTGACAGCTACTTACTAGTGGGCTGTCTTAGGAGAACTGAATGGCCTATTAGCTGCCCTCTTGAACAGCATTACTCACGTTGACCTCCTTAGGTTTGAAAGCAGGCTATAAATACAGTCTATACATTCTGGCCTTTCATCATATCTGACCCTAATCCTCCCTGTCCACCTTTACACACACCCACCTTTTCAACTCATCTCTTCCTCAGCTTCCATCCTATTCTTAGCCCTCTTGTTACAGTCACACTGAATTTAACCTGTTTTCTGTAAAAAGTCCCCTCTTCAGGATTTTATTTTACATGCACTCTTCATTTCTGGAATGTTCTTTCTTCTTTGCCTGACAAACAATTCTTCCAGACTCCCCTTAAGTATCACTTTCTTTGTGAAAGCTTTTGTAACCATTCACATCCTCACCAGAATTATGAATTCCATTCTTTGTGCCCCCACTGCCGTTTAACAGGTGCAATGTTGTGTTAAAATTATGTTTTAAGATGAAATGGAATGTGTGGAATTTGCTTCAAAAAATCCATTAGGAAAGAAATAGATGGCGATATAAATGAAACATAATTGGGCATGTTATTGGTAATTGTTGATGCTGAGTAGTCAGTACATAGGAATTGATTGCCATTTTCTCTCTACTTGTACATATTTTTTTAAATTTCCATAATACATTTATTAATTGTATTACATGTAAGTTTTCCCCAATACCTTTGTACTTTAGAGAGCCTGAAAATGTGCCGGGGATAAATAAGTCATGAGTCAAATCTAAAGAAGACTTTGTTCAGGACTAGGGCAGATAGGCTGAACAGACCAGCCTGCTCCTACCCGCCCTTAGTGTCTGGGTCTAAAAGCAAGAGAAAGGTTGCCAGATGAGAACACTTTGTAGAGCAGTCTGTGATTTTTCTTCTTAAACTATTGCTTCTATGGTATTATTTGTATTTATTTTAATGGCCCTAGAGTGGACAATCTAATGGGAAAAGGCATGGATTGTTTTAATCTATAAATGTTTAAGTGGGAAAGGAAACATTTTCCCCAATCAATATTTGGTTTGTCCACAGTTGTTTGATCTGAGACTCACCAAATGGTTACACTATATAGATCCCATTTCAGATTAGTTAAAATAGTAGAAAAACACTAACTAATTGAGCTAAAAATTTCCTTTTTCATGGAGTAAGTCTTTGGGAAAGATAACCTGTTTAGTGCTGAACCCACTAATTGCCCCCACCTTAATGTCAGGTCAGAACTATTCTCTCATTACCTTCAGAACCACCAGATGCACAATTTTTTTGTTGCTTGCTTGTAGTACTTCTGTACGCCCAGTTGCTGCCTAACACATTATTAATTTTAAATAAATGCTTCATTTTATTCTTTGTAGATAATCCCACTGTGTCTGGCATGTCAGATATGGATTATCCTCTACAAGGACCTGGGTTGCTGTCAGTACCCAACCTTCCAGAGATCAGTTCCATCCGAAGAGTTCCTCTCCCACCTGAACTTGTTGAACAGTTTGGACGTATCCTATTACTTTGTATTTAACTCTTTAAAAAAATTTTAAATTGGTATTCTCATTATCATAATTCCTGTTTTATATTTAATGAGTGTTGTATTAAAGTTCATTTAAGGGTTTTATTTAAGATATATTTAAGTACATGGGTAGTTTGCCTAGAAAATTTCATATAAAACTGAAAATTTAGTCACATTTTAATTGTTTTGGGACATTCAGTGAATGGTTTTACAAGGAACTCTGCATTTTTAAATCCTGTTATTGCAAAGTATTACTTTCCAGTTAAGCACTCTATGAAAAAGTTTTTGCTACCATACTTTTTTATAGCTCAAAGCCCATAATTTTCATTTTTATTTTTTCCCATATTTTAACATTTTGAAACTGGGATGTGGCTCTAAATATGACTAAAAACAAATAAAAACTTCCAGGTGTTCCTTTTTTTCTCCCCCCAAAAAAGTTTTTGCTGTGGTTTTTGCATTTACTGATGTCTTAGAATTGAAATTTATATGTGACCTTATTTCTGAGGATCATAATCTGTTTTATAAGATATAAGAAACTAAAATACAGGGCCAGTCGAGTGGCTTAGTTGGTTAGGAGCTCGCTGAAGAGTTTGAGCTCTGAGCAACAGCAGTTCGATTCCCGGCCCGAGCTGAGCAGCTGCTGAGCTGCCAACAGGTGGCAGGATGGCTCAGCTTTAAAAAAAAAAAAAAACTAAAACACAATGCGTCTTCATTGATTGAGTAACTAGAGGAGTTTTCTTACCCCTAAAAAGAAAGGTTGTATCTGATTTTCTTAAAGTGTAGAATACCCTCTAAAAACACTACATTTGTAATTATTTTCTGGATATATTTTATATCCATTTATAGCTCATAATAAAGACATCAAGATGCTACATTAAAATTTAATCAGACTTAAAAGTATATTACTCTATAGTACAAAGGTTTCATATTTCAATACAGTAAGATTTAGAAAAAGGAAATGGAAAATTAGGGAAAATGTTTATAAAATAAATAGAAAAAGTAGTAAAATCTAATAGATTTTTTTCCCTAAAATTTTCATTGTTTCTCTGAGACTTTTTAAAATAGTGTTATTAAATATATAATCTACCTTATCTCATACTCTATCTACCCTTGCTGATTTGTTTATTTATTTATTTTTAAGATTTTATTGGGGAATTAGGGGGAGTGAAACAGCCCTGGGGAATCGGGGAAGGGAAACAGACAAGTTGCTGTCCCCCTGCTCCTGAGTCCAGTTGTGGAGGACGTTGCCCCACCGGCCCATGTTGGTATTATCGCACTCTTCCCAAGTGAGTCGATCGGTCGCCGGCCACTCACGGCAGCTCACGCCTGCTGCCGGCCGCTCATGGTAGCCCATGGCAGCTGCCCTGCAGCCTATGCCGTCACTGGCGACCCACGGCAGCCCAGCTCCAGGTCAAGCTGTTGTTCACCATCTCAGCTGTAGAGGGCGCAGCACCACTGACCCATGTGGGATCCGAACTGGGGCCCTGCTGCTCAGAACCGGCATCCCAAGCCAACTCCCAACCACCGGACCACTCGGCCAGCCCCGCTTACTGAGTTTTTTAATTGTCTTCTTTAATCCTCTGATAGTTCTATACTCTACTCTGCAAGAGACGTTTTCTTTAGGAAATTATTTTGTTTTCACAATTGTTTCATTGTCTTATAATTATATAACATAAATCTTTGCCTATTTTTCAATAGCACTGTTTACAAGAGACTTGCAAATTGTTACCTACCTGTGACTTTAGCATACCATACGTGTTTTTTCACTCTTGCTCATATATAATTAGAAAAACTGGTTCAGTAAAACAGTTTTTTAATGTCAAAGTTCGGTGGTGTTATAATATATTTTAAATTAGCAGTGGTAAACATTACATTTGCACAGAATACATTTCAAGTGGTCAGACAGCTGACCACTTGATATATAATTATTTAGAATTATATTATATCTATATTATATATAATATAATTATATTATATCTAAATATAATTATTTAGAAATTATAAATTATCAGTATTTCTGTCATACACTATGGCTTTCATTAAACTCATTGGAAATCAAGATATTTTATTTGTTCTTTTAAAGCATGGACACAGGTCATGACTTTTTAATTATAAAATTTAAATCAGTCTTTTGAAACAAGTTTAAGAAAGATGTGATTGAAATCTTTTACCTTACATCCACATACCTCAGATATGCAATGTAACTGCATGATGGGCGTGTTCCCTCCTATCAACAGAGCTTGGCTCACAATTGACAGTGACATATTTATGTGGAACTATGAAGATGGGTATGTATTTAAGGCTGGCTTGCTTTATAGCATGATTAGAATTTAGATTATCTTTATTGAAGCTAGTGTTCTGCTCATTTGAAGCTGCCTGATTTATCTTTCACTCATTAATATCTGGTTCAGTGCTTCTCAGTGTGCATACCAATCACCTGGGGATAGGGTTAAAATGTGGAATATGTACAGTAGCTCTGAGTAAGTTTCAAGAGCCTGCATTTGTAACAAGCTCGGGGAGGGGAGGTGGGGGTTGATGCTGCCAGTCTAGGTACCAACCACTCTGGGTAGCAGAAGTCTAGTTCCCAAGCTCCATCCTGCAGTAAAGATAGTCTATAAGTAATTCTATGAAAGATGGTTTGACATTTTTACACCTGTTTTCCTTGCATTTCTGTGGAGAGGAAGACTTAATTTATTGAAGTGACTTAACTGTTTTGTTATTCTGTGGCCTTGACCTGCACGTAAATTAAATGTATGTAATAGACTGAGTGAAGGCCCAAGGTATTCTTGCTTAAAGTTTATTGATCTGGTGATCTCAGTCTGGGCTTGCTGGAGATAAATTTTGGCTTACTTCCAGTTCTTCATGGTATTGTCTTTAGGGAAGGTGTGGGACAGGAAGGCCCATATAGTTAAGATGTTACTCTTATCCCTGAATAATTAATGCACTTGCTAGAAATGAACACATACACTAACAATGTATCATTGAATCAAAATTGACAATAAGTGAGAACTTGTAGCTTACATAAATCCATTTTTGTTTGTCCATTTTTTTTAATTAGAACTTTTCAAAGCTATTTTTTATTGTTGAAATGTTATATAGTCAAAATAGCAATGTTGTATAGTTGTGGTTGTTCTTCATGTACCCTGAAATTCTCCAGTTTGTTTTATTACCATAACATTTGCTACTAAAGGATAAAACCTCTTCATTTAGGTATGGATTTCCTTGAGACAACCAAATGCAAAAAAATTATACAAGAGCTAAATGTCAAGAATAATTTCTCTAAAAGAAGTTTTCACTTTAATGAAAATTTTTATATTTCCATTAACATGTAACATACTTATTCATTTAACAAATACATTGAGTTTATTATATATCAGACACTGTTTTGTGCTAGGAACAGTATTGAAAGAGATAAATGAGGTCCCTGCCCTCATGGGACGTAAAATCCGACCTTACTGTGTGTTCAAACTGGAACTCATTTAAAGAAAAATTATTTGAGCAATGTGCTTTTGAAAAAAATCAAGGCATAAGTACTGGGTGTAAATCTTTAGTTCACAAGTTCAATTCTCCAAAAACCGCAGGCTTAGTTTCAGTTACTCCTTTAGCTTTCTATTATAAAGCCTAACTCTGGATGATACAAACATAATCTTGTTCAATTTGTTGTTCTCTGATCCTCAACTTTCCCAATATTGGATTGGTCTTGTTTCCGGAGGCTGAGCTAGTTATCGGAGGAGCCTGTGTGATGCCACAGCAGGAGGAAGTGGGGGCCTGATCCACATAAGTGTCAGTTAACGTGTTTTCTTTTCTGCTTGCATGGCTCTTTTCAGAACAACCAGAAGTCTTTTTCAGAGTCTGGATCATATATTTTTTTTCTTGGTATTTATTTTGCTTGGTGTTCTCTGAGCTGCTTGGATCTTTGATGTCGTTTGTTATCTTTGGAAATTTTTTCAACCGTTATTTTCAAATATTTGTTCTGCCCCATTCTCTCCCTCTCTCATCTTCTGAGATTTCACTTATCCTTTTGTTAGACTTTTTGATGTTATACAACAGATTTTGGATGCTCTGTTCTGTTTTTTGTTTCTCTAATTTTTTTTATTTTTTTTTTCAATTTGGACAACTTCTGTTGACATAACTTCAATTTCATGATTCTTTTATTAGCTATGCGAAGACTACTTAAAGACATTCTTTCTCTGTGCTGTGCTTTTCTAACATTTTTCACTTGCTTATTTCTTACAATTCTCATATTGCTCCTGAAATTCCTCATCATTTGTGCATATTTGTCCACATTTTCCATTAAAGCCTATACTGTATTTATCATATTTATTTTACATTTTCTGTCTGCGAGTTTGGACACCTGCCTCATAGTTGAGTCTGGTTCTGATGATTGCTTTATTTCTTGAGAGTGGTTTTTTTTTTCCTTGCTTTTTTGTGTCTCCTGCTTTTTTTTATTGAAAGCCAGACATCATGTGTAGGACAGTGGATACTGCAGTAAATAGCGTTTATCTTTAGAAATGGGTGTGTCTCAGAACTAGATGATTTCACTCATATGTGTGATATAAAACAAAAAGCAAAAAACTCATAGATACAGAAAACAAGGGTGGTTACCAGAGGGGAAGGGGATTAGGGGGAGGATGAAGAGAGTAAAAGGGGTCAAATATATGGTGATGGAAGGAAACTAGACTTTGAGTGGTGAGCACACAATGGACACATATTATAATGTTGTATACCTGAAATTTATATAATGTTATTAACCAATGTACACCAATAAATTTAATTTTTTTTCTTTTAATTAAAAGAAATGGGACATGTCTCTTGTTTTGCTAGAGCTTACCTGGTAGACCTTTATTGTGGGAGGATTTACTTTTTTCCAAGTCAGGCATGAAGCTTAGTTTGGTTTTGTTGTTCCCGTGGTTACCCTCAGTGGACCACACATTTCAAATTTCTTTAGAATTACCTTGCACTTCGGGTACAGGTTGGGTTGCTGGAGGTTTTTCTCTCAGTGTTCCTGTTTCACTCTCAGCCACAGGCTTTCCCTGAGCCTGTTCTTGTGAGAGGGTCCTCTCCACACTCTTGCGCCTGCCCCCTGTTGTTACTTGACACTTGCAACCCGGGGGTGGGGCTTTTGGAATAGGAAGCAGCATTCCCTCTTCTGGTTTATGCTTGGCAGCAAGGCAGCTGGGTGTGCCTGAGCCTTGGAACTGAAACACTTTGTTTTTCATTATATTCCATAGTCTTAAAGAGCATTGGAAGATAAAACTTTGTTTTCTTTATGTGTATAACATGTTTTTCTTCAACTATTGACAGAGGAGACCTTGCCTATTTTGATGGGCTTAGTGAGACCATTCTTGCTGTGGGACTTGTGAAACCAAAACCTGGTAAGAAATAATATAAGGATGAAATTACTTTTGTATATGCGTAGACTTCAAATGTTTTAGGGCAGAAAGATAACACATTTTAAGTAGTTGAATTTCCTATTGAATCTTCGTTCTGAATTACTTCTGATTAGAAACATATGAAGCGACTAGGAATCTTTAACAGTTTACTCACTTTATGGTTGTAAGTGAGTCTGCCTTTAAAATTGCTAAACTATAATTTTAGAATTTTATCTTGCTTTTTGTTACTCTTTTTGATTTACCCAAAGTTTTTTTGCATTATACATTTTTCATTAGTTACTGAATATAATTTAAAAAACATTTTGTCTTTGTGTTTTTTTAGTCTTGATAGCCCATGGAACTGAGAACAGAGTTCAGAATAAATCATAGAGAAGTCACAAGCATTGTTTAACTTACAGTTTCAACTTCATTATATGAGATCTTTTATCAGAGCTACTGACAAATAGAATTGACAGATTTAAGTTTAATACACACCTCTTGAATGCACCTTTCTACAAGAGGATATAGACAAAATTCATTTGATTACAAGGCCTAAATGAAATTTTTTAAGGTCACAGCAGTTTTAAGATTATAATAATTCACACAAGTACAAATATTCAGTTTTATACATTGTTCATGTCGTTACAATGGAAATGTATTTCCTAAGATATAGAATCAAAGCATTCTTTACCGTAGTGTATCTCCATCTTATTTCTTCATTTAAAACTTTATTCATGTAAAAGTCAAAACCTGTTCTTGCCCCTATTTATAATAAATATAAATTGTCCATCTAAAATTAATGGTAAAATTTCGTTCTACTCAAATGTAAACTTCAGTGCAAAATTAGTATTTGATATGGCAAAAAAAATGTTATCTTTGATAATTAAACAATTTTGACTTTGCTGTCAACAAGTACTGAAAATTCTGACTATCAAGCTTGTTACAGCTAATAGTGTCCACATTTTTGCCTTTTGCAAGGAAGCATTATTCATAAAGTCATGAATCTGCTTTATTGGTACTTCTATGTATGCAAGATTATGAATCCGTTTCAATTTTATAATTTTTTTAATAAAACATAAGAATTTTTCAGTGTTTACACAAGAATTAAACTTTTTCTCCCATGTTTTTATTGAGCATTGAAATTTTGAACCATTCCCAACATCTAAGCAACTATGGCAGTGCCTAAAAGGTGCTAAGTAGACATGCACTTTATAAGTAAGTGAGAGTTGACTGACGGTAGACATAACAGTCATTTGATCCTCCTAAAGGGGAATCGCTTCCATTTCTACCATCTATTACAAAATACTTTAATAAATTAGGAGAGATTTTAGAGAAGATGACATAATTTGATAAGGCACTGCTTTACTTATCTTCCTTTACTGTAAGCCATAACTAGCTCCACCATTCTAGAATTCCAACTTTATTAAGGTGTCTGTAATCAAAGATGACTTCTTTGGCTCAGCATTATGACCAAATACTTTGAGATACAGCTTTTATTGATGGAAATCTAAGTTTTCAAAAAGTTCAAGCTTTTTCAATCAACTTATAAACTATCAGGTATGTTTTGAGGTCGTTACAGTAGAAGGTCTGTGCCTTCAGCTTTACTGACTTGAACTTTGATACACAAAACTGGTTTTTGGCCCTTTGAGGTTCATTAGTGAAAAGAAAGTAAAACCAAGTGATGATATTTATTACAACAAATAAACTTTGTTGTATTTTATATGACATTTAACACCCTTAAGTAGGCCAACTGTATATACACATAAAGACATGTCTATAATTGTAACATAAGATGTATTTCCTTTTATTCCTATCAGTGAGACACTATTTTTGGAAATCATAATATGACAAATACATAGAGCTTCACATGCCACTCCACCAAGTTAAACAATAACTTAGCATTAATTAACAAAAAAATGTTTGTACTTGGTAATGTCCCCTCTGAAACTGTAAATTATCTGGTTTTGATACATAAACTCATTTGGGAAATTTATTTGACATATAAACTCATTTCTGTTTCCATGAATTTGACTACTCCAGGTACCTGATATAAGTGGAGTTACATACTATTTGTCTTTTTGTGTCTTTATGTTCACTTAGCACAATGTCCTCCAGGTTTATCCCTGTTGTAGTATGTATCAGAATTTCCTTCTTTTTTTTTTTTTTTTTTTTTTAGCTGAGCCATCCTGCCATCTGTTGGCAGCTCAGCGGCAGCTCAGGCCAGGATTTGAACCGGCAACCTTGCTCGCACTCTTGAGCGAGCTCTTAACCAAATGAGCCACTTGTCCGGGCCAATTTCCTGCTTTTTTTAAGACTAAATAATATTCAATTGTATGTATATACCACATTTTCTTTATCCATTCATCTGGTAATGGGCACTTGGTTTGCTTCCACCTTTTGGGTATTGTGAATTATGCTGAAGTCTGTATTTTAATAAACCCATATTTTGTAATGTGCAGTGATTTTATTTTTTTAATTTTTTTATTAAATTATTTTTTATTATGAAATACACATTTTTTAGAATTAGTTTCAGCTGTACAACACAGTGCAATAGTTATACTTTTTACCCCTCGAAGTGACAACCCCCCTCCCCCAATCTGCAGCCCCATTTCCCCCCAATATCATACATATCTATTACAAATCCCTTGACTCCACTCCCACACTATACTCCACGTCCCATGACTATATATATATCTATATCTATATCTATATCTATCTATCTATCTATATATTCACTTATAGTTGACATACAATATTATACAACTTCAGCTTCAGGTGTACAGTGCAGTGATCAAGCCTCTTCCCCATCCATGATGCAAGACGTGACCACCTGACACCCTACAAAATATCAGTGATTTTAAATGGCATTAAATACTGAAGTGTTTATTACCTAAGGTGTTGCTTTTCTGTATTTACTTTTTTAAATGATTATAGGTAGTAAGATTTTAACATCAAAATTATCTGAATTGAGTTCAGACTTTTCATATACTATTTAATCACTAGTTCATTGTAATGGTAAAACCTTATTGTTTTAATGCTTAAATAGTGGAAATTTTTTTTGGAAAACAATCCCTAACACATGTCTACTTTGTCTTAGGCATCTTTCAACCTCACGTACGACACCTCCTGGTTTTGGCAACCCCTGTGGATATAGTGATTCTTGGACTCAGCTATGCTAATTTGCAAACAGGTATAGCAACCCGTGTATTTTAAAATAAAAATATGTTGGTGAACTTAATATTATAATTAAAAGCCAATCTTTTTCACTAAGTTAACTCTCCAGGCTATTTGCTTATAGAAAAACAGTACTGCCTTATAGATATGGTATCTTTCAAGATAGTAGCTCCGCCAAAAAAGTATTTTGGATGTATTTACTATATTAATGCATACATTTTCAATGCACAATATAAAGAGAGGCTAGTAGAAGATGAATAATAATAATTGATGATAGCGAGTTTTTAAAAAATTCAGATTCTTTGTTTCTGATTTTTCCAAATGGCCATTTTAACATATGGAACACTAGACTATGATACATTAGTCTTTAAAGTAAGAAGCCCTCAATTAATTACAAGCACATTCAGTGGTTTCTTTTGCAATCTGCTTTGGGTGAAATAATGTTGAATTTCAGTGACTCAAATTAATTACTATTACTTCCATATCCTTAGGCTCTTTTCCAAAATTTAAAAATTTAGGTTAGTTTTTTTATGTTTTTCAATGTTACATATTATAGTTAATATTTCATATATATGTGTATATATGTTTACATATATACACATATATATACACTAGATTCAGTTTATCTTGAATTATAAAATTGTAT
Organism: Hipposideros armiger; assembly: GCF_001890085.2. Lineage (NCBI taxonomy): Eukaryota > Metazoa > Chordata > Mammalia > Chiroptera > Hipposideridae > Hipposideros > Hipposideros armiger. The sequence continues at coordinate 1,071,102 of NW_017731496.1, read as the reverse complement.
CAGGCTTTTTATAGTGATTTAAAAAGGTATATTGTAGAAGCTTTTGAGTATATCAGTAATAATTCAGTAAAAATATCAATTCTAAAGATAATACAGTGATTGTTTCAAACTTTAAAAAAACTGATAAACTGATTTCCCGTATTCTTTCTTTAAAAAAATAGGTTCTGGAGTTCTTAACGACAGTATTTGTGGAGGAATGCAGTTGCTTCCAGATCCTCTGTATTCTCTTCCCACTGATAATACTTACCTTTTAGCAATAACTTCCACCGATAATGGCAGAATTTTCTTGGCTGGAAAGGATGGCTGTTTATATGAAGTAGCATACCAAGTAAGTCTGGCATTTATAAACATTTTTTTTCTCCCTCTTGAAACAGGGATGGATTTTGTTTTTGTAACTATATAAGCACATTAATATATTCTTCTAGAAAGTATTCAAACATACAGTTAAAGCCGTGGTCCTCCATGGCTATGTCATGCCTACAAAACCCAATCCTTTTTTCAGAGATAAAAGCCATTATCATTTCTGAGTCTTTTGAGAACATGATACATACATTGATGAGTATCTATAATTATATCTATAAATACCTATACATATGCATTTACATGTGTGTATACACATATAAACACATAGTGTACTTGTGTGTGTGTGTGTTTACTTGGATTATTGCTTATGTTTTGTTACATAATTGGCTTTTAACTATGCCTTGAAAGTCTTTTCTTGTCACTGTCTAGTAGATAGGCATATGTTATGTTTGGTGATTGCTACCTAGTTGTCCATAAAACAGATGGACATGGTTTGCTTAACAATTCCTTTCTTGATGGACTTACAGGTTTTCAGTTTTCACTTTCACAAATAAAGTTATAATAAGTGTTCTTTTGCAGGCTTCCTTGTGAATAGTCTAGATACGTGTTCTGTGTGTGTGTATCGAGACTTAGAATTCAAATAGTTGGGCTATAGTTATGTGTTTAAAATTATATTTCGTATTTTCATTATTGTCCTCTAAGAATTTTAGACTCTTTAGACAGTCATTTATGAATGTATTCCCCCTACCCACTCATTCTCACCAATACTGATACTAATTAAACTTAATAATTTTGGCCAATCTGGTGGAGGGAAATTGGTTTTCAATACTAGTTAGGCATCTTTTCACTTATTGGTCATTTGTGTTATCTCTACTCTGAAATGCCTTTTTGTGTTCTTTGCTCTGTTTGTCTTTACTATTGGGTTGTTGGAAAAGTCATGACGTAGTTTTTCTATGTTTTTCATTGCAAAAATGCATCATGACTTTTCCGACAACCCAATATATTGTTGCCGTTTTTGTAAGGTAAACCTTAGGAAACAAAGTAATATTCTTTTTTTTAGATTAAATTGATTGGGGTAACATTGGTTCATAACATTATATAAATTTCAGATGCAGAGTTTTCTAATGCAACATCTTTATACTGCATTGTGTACTCACCACCGAAAGTCTAGTCTCCTTCCCTTCACCATATATTTGACCCATAAAGTAGTATTTCTCAGTCACGGCTAATTAGTGGCAGAGCTAGAATAGAACCCAGGTCAGCTGTGGTTTTTCTATTACATCGTGCCTCTTTCTTGCCGAGTTTCTCTTGGTTTTGTTACCACATTACCATACTTTGTTACCATACATTACCACAAAGTGGTCTTGTATGGCAAAACTCAGTTATTGAGCAGTAAACTGTAGATCGTGATGGTGGCGGCTGCTACTGTTAAAATTTCCTTTTAGCAGAAGTAGGAAGAGATGGTACAAGTACCTCTATCCTATGGCAGTTACACACTGTGCTTATTATGTTCCTTATGCTTTCAGATAGGAGTTTTTAAGAAAATTAAAATATGAATTCACTAACAGCACTAATGAAGTTACTGGAATTGACAGCTGATTTTATTGAGAGCAGTGATTTGATTATAGCTAACTGTTTTCTATTAATTACAGGACTAAATTCATTACTTACTTTTGAATATCATGTCTCACTTTATTTACAATATTAGTATTTTATAAGATTTGAGGATTTTTGTAAACGTGTGTATACAATATAGTTGATATGATGGAGGTACCTACATTTACAAGTCTTCTTTTGATTTTTTCTTTTAAGGCAGAAGCAGGTTGGTTTAGCCAAAGATGTAGGAAAATAAACCACTCAAAGAGCTCACTTTCTTTTCTTGTTCCTTCATTGCTACAATTCACATTCTCGGAAGATGGTAAGTAGAAAACAGTAAATTTGGCAAATAAAACTTTTAATAGATCATTGACTTAACATTTTCCTCAGAAATTCTCATTCTTAACTGAAATAGTTTGTCTTATTAAAAACATTTGTTATACATTCATAAGGGCTCTTAAAGGAAGAAGGAATTATAAAACATAGAAACTGGGTTTTATTCCAAAGTTCCTATAAATGTTGCATCACCAAACGTGTGTAAAATATAGCTATACATACTTAAAGCCAAGTGTGCATGCGTGCGTGTGTGTTTGCGCACGTGCGTGTGAGAGAACATGCACACGAGCACACTAACACATATTTTGCCTGGTTAGAACAAAGTCCCAGCATCTGTTTTTAATAAAAATGAGAGATTTAGGTAGGTGAACTTAATTTAAAATGCTTCAGTGAAACAAGATAAATTAACTTAAAAATGTTAATATGACTGAAATTTTAAATTATTTCCCTTCACACAATGAATTATTAAACTGGAAGTTTCTTGGAGGAATGGACCAAATGTAATTATTTCATGTATTTCTAACATATAGCAAGCATTCTTGAAATGTTGAATGAAGAAATGATCCAGAATTTGTTTTTGGTTTGGCTTCAAATTTATTTAGAGGACAGAATAACTTAAGATGCTTTTAACCCAGTCACAGTATTTGATATCTATTTGGTTTTTTTTGTTGGGTTTTTTTTTTAATGTTTCTTGGCTTTGTCCTTATGCACATATCGTAGGACTTAACCTACAAAGCAGGAGGAAAGCCCCTGAATGCAACGTTCTAATTTAACAATTTTAATTTGTTGTAAGTGGTTCTTGTAATTGATTTGTTAATCTTAGGGTTTTTTTCCTTTTTCTTTGTCTTATTTTTAGATCCTGTTGTTCAAATTGCAATTGATAATTCTAGAAACATTTTATATACACGATCTGAGAAAGGAGTAATACAGGTGAGTATTACCATTATACTACCATTTCAGGTGGGAACAACATCCCTGTTTTTAAGGAAGAATATTCAGTCACACTTAGACTTTTCCTATGAACTGTGTGCTTTTTTAAAAAATCTTTAGGGCCACTTTTTAATGAAAGTTAAAATCTGTACATGTTTCCATATCTATATGAAGAATCAAAATTAAAGTATCCATAAAAGGAAAAGTAGTTAATAAAATTGTATTAAAAAGTTTATTTTGTGAAATGTGTACAGCTTATAGCCATGTTTCAGTAGGTACAATTCTTTATTTACAGGTTTACGATTTGGGCCACGATGGACAAGGAATGAGCAGAGTTGCCTCTGTGTCACAGAATTCTATTGTCTCTGCTGCTGGAAACATTGCTAGGTAATAATATGTAATTTATTGTCTTACATTTCATTTGCGGGCCTCATTATACTGTTTATGTGCAACTTACTAAAATTGTTTCTCAGAGTATCTCTAAAAGATTAGGCATGTTGAAGGAGATGACACTAAGTTATGTTCGAAACAGAGCTGCTAGATACTCTTATTCTTATGTTGGATGGTTTGAAACATACGGTAGACTGATTTTACAGGATGAAATACAGCTTCTCCTTGGAACTTAGGTGATCTGTACAGGCGTTACAGGTGTTGTGTCTAGGAAACTCCATGTCTCAAAGATCCCCCTCTTATAACTACTCCACCTTTTTAACAGGCCTACATAGTACAGGTTAGGTGGTCTGATAATTGACATAAGTGCATTTTGAGAATACAGAACTTTATCATTGTATTGTCTGCGTTGTGTTCTTGACAAAACAAACTAAAAGATGTTGTGAGTTGCTTGAGGTCTGGCTCCTAAATAAGTATTAGAACCGAAGCTAGAATCCAAGTCTTTAGACACTATACACTGCAGTTTACATAACTGATTTAGCTACAAATATTCTCTTCATATAACAAAGGCCTCAAATTTTCAGCTTCTGTTATCTGTGTGCCTAGGTTATTACTACACTCAGATATCCTAGTGAAAACGCAACATGTTTTCTTTGCCATTCAGTGAGAAAAAAATTTTCAAGGCAATTTAAAATAGAGGATTTCCCTTTTCTGCCCCCAACCTTTTTTGGGACGTTTGTTTCAGATCCACAGAAAAATTAAAAGAGCAGCATGGTAAAAGTTGATATATCCTTTATTTAAATTCAACAATTGTTAACACTTCACCTCATTTGCTCACTCATGAGCTATTTGAAAAGTTGCAGACTCTTATCTTTAAATCTTTCAGCTTCTATCTCCTAAGTCTCTTATATAAACACAATACCAATTCCACACCTAAAAACTTTAATAACTTTTTAATATTGTGTTGTAATTTTACAGTCCATATTAAAATTATTTAATGGTCCCAAAAATCTTTACAGCTGTTTATTTTTCTCCAGATTCAGTCATAACTCATAAATTGCATTGGTCATTAGTCTTTTTAATATAAAACAGAACTCTTGCTGCCTTTTCTTTTTCAAAATTTTGATGTACGGGAGGGAGGAGCAGGAGTGTTATTTATAGAATATCCCAATTTCTGAATTTGTCTTTTTTTCTTTATTAGATTCAGGGTAATATTTTTTTTAGCTAGTATTACAGATGATGGGCATTTCACAGCATTGCATCAGGAGGCACATAATACCAGTTTTCCCACTGTCAAACACTTGGTTTAGATAGTGTTCACCAGGTCTCTCCATTAGAAAGGTTCATTTTCCCCCTTTTAATGAGTGGTAACTTTTACGATGATAATTTGATGCTCTGAGAATACCTTTTTCCCTATTAGCCATTCACCCAATGGATTAACCTTTTATGATCTTTGAAAAAAGGGTTACTCTTAACAATATTAACGTAAACAACACACATTCAGGAGTTTTTGCCAGCTCTTGCTGCTGTTTTGTTACTTTCCTAAGAAGTTAGTCTTCAACTATTATTAACATATTTAGGCATGTGAGAATACTGGTGGAAAATGTTCTTTCTAATTTAGTGGACACATTTTTTAGGTAAACTAGTTTTTTTTCCTTCCTTTTAGGACTATAGATCGTTCTGTTTTTAAACCAATAGTTCAAATAGCAGTGATTGAAAATTCTGAATCACTGGACTGTCAGTTATTGGCTGTCACACATGCAGGTATGTTGTTTTATTTATATGTCTACTATTGCTTTTATAACTTGATAATCCTCAGATTTAGAAATTTATGATTTCAAATGTTCTTCTACGATAATGATCAAGCCATATTAATAATTCATAAAATTAAGAATTTTGAAAATTGGAAGATTCCGTCTGTCTCCAAATTATAGATGTAAAACCAGGCCTAAAAGGTAAAGTGACATTCAGTGACAGAGATTGAATTGGAACAAAGGCTTTCTTGGCTTATAGTTACAGCTTCTTTCTACTGAAATTTATTGATTGAATTGATTCTCAATTTCGAGTGACACTGTCTTAGAAATCCACTTTTGCTGGTAGTACACGTGGTAATTTAAGTCAGGATAGTGATGTATGGATTTAACAGAGTTCCGTTTTTTTCTGTGGAATTGCTTCTATAAGACATGTACCTAAGGTCTTTTATTTTATTTTACTGATATGCACTTTTACCCCATCATCAGGTATAAGGTTATATTTCAGCACTTGTCCATTCAGGCAGCCATTAGCAAGACCTAATACATTAACACTGGTTCACGTCCGCTTACCTCCTGGATTCTCAGCATCTTCAACAGTGGAAAAGCCTTCAAAAGTACATAAAGCTTTTTACAGTAAAGGTAAGTTCTGAAATACTATCAAATTGAAGATGGGATTATTAAAATTAGGATGCATTTGAAAATAAACAGATTTTCCCGATAAAATTTAGGATGTTTTAGTTCTTATCTAACAACTTTTTTATATTAACATTATATTGCAAGCATTTACAACTGGTATGTATATAAAAACTATAGTATTTTAAAAATATCTGAGTACTTTTTAAATTGTTTTAATTTTAACATGTTATTAGTCTTATATATAAACTCACAGGTCAAAATCAGTGTTATGTCCACTGTAATAGACTCTAGACTCTGTTCCTTCAAATGACTTTTCTGATACCATGCCTGCTGTGTCAGTGTCTTTATGGATGTGGAGAGATTTTCATGGAACAATTTGAAATCTTGATGACAAAAAATGAAGTTCTAGTTAAACATCAAAACTTGAAAAATCTTTATGTGCTGTTTCCCACGATGAGAAATCATGCGTAAAATACTTTTAGATCTTTTTAACCATTCTGAAGCCTTTTCTTTGCTTAGTCTAATGTTTCTTCCAACATTTCATTTTTCAACACCCAGATGAAACTTGCAAATAACATTTTTTCAATTGCATAAAATTCACTTTCTCAGTATTTTTAAATAACAGCTTTATTAAGATATAATGTATATACCATAAAATTCAGCCTTTTAAACCAGTGGTTTTTAATTTAATCAGAATTGTACAACTATCACCACTCTCTGATTCCAGAACATTTTCATCACCCCAGAAAGAAACCCTGTACCCCTTCACAGTCATTCCCTGTTCCCTTTGCTCAGCCTTTGGAAATCACTAGTCTACTTTCTTTTCTAGTTTCTTTGCTTATTGTGCATATTTCATATAAATGGCTTTATGACTGACTTCTTTCACTTAGCATAGTGCCTTGAAGGTAAACACATACTGTAGCATGTTTATTTCTTTCCATTGCTGGATAATATTTCATTGTGTGACTGTACCACATTTTATTATCCACTTATCATTTGATGGGCATTTGGGCTGTTTGTACTGTGGCTATTATGAATAATGGTGCTGTGAACATTCATGTACAAATTTCTGTGTGGACATATGTTTTCATTTCTTTTGGGTACATACCTAGGAATGGCATTATTAGATCATGTGGTAACTCTGTTTAACCTTTGAGGACCTGCTGGACTGTTTTCCAAAGCAACTATACCATTTCACATTCTTACCAGCAGTGTATGAGGGTTCCACTTTTATCACATCCTTGTTTTCTGTCTTTATGTTACGGTCATCCTAGTGGGTGTGAAGTGGTATCTCATTGCAGTTTTTTCTTTGCTTTTTTGTATTTTTGATTTTGTTTGTTTGTTTTAGTTGAGCCATCCTGCCACCTGTTGACACCTCAGCGGCAGCTCAGCTTGGGCCAGAAATCAAACCAGCAACCCTGTTGCTCAGAGCTCGCACTCTTGAGCAAGCTCTTAACCAACTGAGCCACTCGGCCGGCCCTCATTACAGTTTTGCTTTACGTTTGCCTGATGTAATGATGTGGAGCATCTTTTGTTGTGCTTATTGGCCACTTATATGTTATGTCTTTGGAGAAATAACTATTCAGATCCTTTGTCCTTTTTATTTTATTATTTTTTTATAAGAGAACAATATCCATTTTATTTACTTTTCAATAAGTTAAATCCTTGAGGGAAACAACATTACTCGGATTCTATGTTCTATGGCCTTAGGAGGAAGTTTGCTTTGGAATTTGGCTCAAACCATGCCACCGCTGTTTCCATGAGCACAGGTTGCCCCCAGATTACCCTGGCTTTGTTCAGTTTGCCACCAGGAGTCAGTGTGCTCTTGGCCTTGTACACATAAACACAGCTCTTGCCTAGATAGAATTCAGCTTTATCTCGAGCATAAACACCTTGTTTTAAGAAGAGCTGTATGCTCTCTTGTTCCGAAGACCGCGCTTATAGTCAACACAATGGCCTTGGACCATGGCCTTCCAGACATAATTGTTGTTTTAGAAGTCCCGTTCCTAGCAGGCCTCCACAGGCTCCAAGAGGGGAGGAAAAGCCCTTTGCCCTTTTAAATAAATCATGTTGTCTTTTGATTATTGATTTGTAAGTTTTCTTTGTATATTCTAGACACAAGTGTCTTGTCAGATACATGATTTGCAAATATTTTCAGCCATTCTGTGAGTTATCTTTTCACTTTCTGGTGATGTCCTTTGAGAGGTTTTTTGTTTGTTTGTTTTTTGTTTTTTTTAAAAGATTTTTATTGGGGAGTTGGGGGGATGGGAACAGTGCTGGGGAATTGGGGGAAGGGGAACAGACAAGTTGCTGTCGTTCTGTTCTTCAGTCTAGTGGAGGACGTCGCTTCACTGGGCCAAGTTGGCACCATCATTGCACTCTTCCAGGGCGAGGCACATCAGTTGCTGGCTTCTGCACAGCCGCTCACTGTAGCTGCTGGCCGCTCACGCTGGCTGCCAGCCACACATGGCAGCCCATGGCAACCCACTGCCACAGGGGCTGCAGCCCACACCGTCGCCTCACAGCAGCCCAGCTCCAGGTCGAGCTGTTATTCAGCATCTTAGCTGTAGAGGGTAGTGTCACCGGCCCTCATATATGGGATCCGAACCTGGGCCCTCTGGTGTCCCAAGCCAGTTCTTAACCATCGCACCACTCGGCCGGCCCGAGTCACGAGAGTTTTTAATTTTGATGAAGTCCAATTTATCTTTTTTTTTTCTTTTGTTACTGTACTTTGGGTTTATTTTTAAGAAGCCATTCCCTAACCCAGAGTCACAAAGATTTACTCCTGTGTTTTCCTTTATGAGTTTTACAGTTTTCACTCTTAGATTTAGGTCTTTAATCCATTTTGGGGTTTTTTTGTTTGTTTTTTTTTTTGCAAGTGGATACTAAGTTCCCAGCACCATTTGTTGAAAAGACTTCTTTCCCCTTGAATTGTCTTGGCACCTTTGTCTCAAATGAATTACCCACAAATATATGAGTTCTAGACTCTCAGTTTTATTCCATTGATCTATAGATCTGTCCTCATGCCAGTAACCCACATTATTAATTACTGTTGCTTGTCATAAGTTTTGAAATTCCAGCTTTGTTTTTTTTTTTGACTATTCTGAATCACTTCCATTTTCATATGGATTTTAGGATGTTTGTCAATTTCTATTTTTAAAAAGTCAGATGGGATTTTGATAGTTGAAAATGTAGATCAATTTGGAGAGTGTTGTAATCTTAACAATGTTAAGTTTTGAAATTCATGGACATGGGATATCTTGTTATTGGACCTTTAGTTTTTTAGAATGATGTGTGTACATTGTACTGTGTACAAATCTTACACTTCTAAAATTATTCCTTAGATTTTATTCTTTTTGATGCTATTGTAAATAGAATTAAGTTTTAAAGGTAGAAATTTATTGAGAAAAAAACACTATGGTTTTAATTATGTATATGATGTGATTAAATTGCAGTTTTTCAACTTTCATATGCTAAATTTTAAGAAACATTTTCTTCCAACTACTCTCAATTTTTCACAAGCTAGTTATATGTTTTATTATTTACGGTCCCATTACATACAGCCATCCAGTGGACTTAGGACTGATATCACTGAAGTCACTTTAAAGGGAGCAAATTAGTGGGAGGAGCTGGAATTGAACACAGGAAAATATATTTCAAAATTAAACTAATATCAGCTAGTATTGCTGAGATGATGTTGTTATAGTGTATTTATCTCTGCCATCCATCATTTTTATTTATGGTGTGTTTGAATTAACCAGTACATGAACTCTTATTTCATTAAATAATAGATACGTTGGATTGTGAGTCACAACATTTTTTATGTATTATTAAACATATTTTTAAACACGTTGAAAATAAAATATGTCCTAACTTCAAAAATGTTAAAATGTAAAAAAAGTATTTATTTGAAAGAAGTATAAGATCTGAAACAGTTAACAATCCTACCCTATCAATAATTACATGTCCGTTTAAGGGTTTTATTTGTATTTATTTTATAACTTGTGTACTTATAACAATGAGTGCTTTGTATATGTGTGTGTACCTATATATTAATGTCAATAATATTACTAAGATTATTGATGATGCATATTATTTGGCATGACACAATTTTATGTGTTAAACTTTTAGGTATTCTACTGATGGCAGCTTCGGAAAACGAAGATAATGACATTTTGTGGTGTGTCAACCATGATACATTTCCTTTCCAAAAGCCAATGATGGAAACCCAGGTAAGTGATCCTGAGAATTGCAAATAACTTTTTATATAATTTTAAGTGAAGCATAAAATTGTAAGAAACTTTATCTTCTGATTTATTACTCTTTGCTTCTAAAAATCTCACATAATTAGAAATCGTATTCAAATGATGTGTATTGTAATCGTTTTTCCTCTGTGAGGTTAGAAGTCATTATGGTAATGATTACAAGATATCTTTAAAGTAAAGATTGGAACCCTCTTAGAATGTTTTTCATAATGCACTTGAAAATGTATTTATCTTTTCTGAATTGATCTTTGTCCCATTTAAATATATTGTATTTTTAGTTATTTTACTATGAGACCATCCATTGTAGTTATAACTTAGAATTTTATTCTAATGATCTCTTTAATTTATAGGTCTGCCTAAATTTTTAAAAACTTTTTCTTAGTTATAGAAATTTTCAAACATATACAAGAATAGAGAAAGTGGTAACTTGAACCCCTTTAGTGAATTACCAACATTTTCCCCATCTTGTTTTAGCTCTCTTCCCTACTTATGCAAATATACACCCACAAATACATAATTGTGTTTTAAAAGCAAATAACCACACGTTCTCCAGGAAGTCAATGTAAAGTTTCTGGGTGAGGGGTGCGGCCCCACATCTGGGCTGCCTAGCCCAGCTCAGCCTATGAAGACCTAAGGGGATGGCAGCACCCCTAAGGCTATGGCAAGGAAAGGCCATGTCTGCCCCGTCCCGTTGGTGTCCCCTGTCCCACCCCGATCTGTTCTCCTAGATGCTCTAGCGTAGTCCATGCTGCCTGCTCCCAGAGGCTGCTGATCAAACCACATAAACCAACCCCCACTAGGGTGTGAATGTCTTGTACTCTCTCTTTGGAATCATCTCTTAAAGGCATTTTGGTTCCAGCTGTCACCGGCTGCTCTCTAGTTATTCTCCAATTTAAGCCTTTCTAGTTAGGGGAGGTGGAAAAAGGTGTGTGGATGGGAAGAGGAAGAACCCAACCCCCAGGGTCGGCGCATGGTTTGACAGGGCTCTTCCAGGTGTCTGACATGGCCCAAGGTGCTGGGGTAGGGGCAGAAGGTAGGTCTAGAGGCAAGGAGCACTTTTCTCAAATTCTTTCATTTGTTTTTTTAACTTTACTAGCACCTCTCGGTGTCTCGTATTGCAATAGACTGTGAGGATTCAGAACTCAGATACAAATCCTGTCCTGATGGGAGTATAGTGTCAAGTGGTACAGGGTTGAATTCTGGCTCCATGTCCTCAAAGCTGTGTGTGGCTCAAAGGATTTAACATGTCTCTGGCCTTCGATTTCCTTGTCTATAATAGTTATGATAGTACCTGCCTCTGTGGGGTGGTGGTGGGATTGAATGAGTTCATGTGTGTAGCACTTAGAACAGTGCCTGGCATTTACGAAGCACTTGGTAAATGTTAACTATATTTTTTAAAGCAAATACTATGTATCATGTTTCATTTGTGTAATACTTGAGTTCTCAAACAAATAGGGACTTCAAAACAACCAGCAAATATAAATATAGATATGAACTTTGACCAAGCTCTAGTTTCCCAAAAACAGCTCTAGGAGACATAGGGACAATGGAAAAATTCTATATTGGCTGGTCATTAGATTATTACAGAGTTGTTAATATTTTTTAATATACTTAAATATTTTAATAGCATCATGGTTATATAAGAAAACATCCTTATTTTTAGATGTATGCAAAAGTAATGGTGACATACTATGTCCATAGCTTTCAACTGGTTCAGTAAAAGAAAAAATATATAGAGAGAAGGCAAATATGACAAAATGCTAACAATTGTTAAATCTAGGTATTGGGCATGTGGACATTTACTGTACTTCCAACATTTTTGGATGCTTGAAATTTTTTATAATAAAAGTATTTTAGGAGATTAAGATATGTTGTTTTTTTTTTAGCTGAGCCATCCTGCCACCTGTTGGCAGCTCAGCTCGGGCCAGGAATCGAACCTGCGACCCTATTGCTCAGAGCGCGCACTCTTGAGTGAGCTCTTAACCAACTGAGCCACTCAGCCGGCCCCCTGAGATATGTTTTTTTAAAGGAGTACCTTAGCTTAGAAAGCAAATATAACTTCATAATTGAACAAAAATATACATGTCACCAAAATAAGAGCCAATATAGATCAGTCTATCCTGGGAAGATGGTAGAAGGTAGTTAGTCTTTGGTTATAGAATGAATTGTAATTCTACTAAATACTATTTATAGTTTATCTTAGGAAAAGGTTGCCTTTGTATAGTAGGGAAAGGTTATCATCATAGAAGATGCCTGATTGAAAGAATTAGTAGAAAATTAAATACAGACTTTTGAGAATATTTATGTAACAGTATTATTTATTAAATTCTACAGACTTAGGGATTGTCTGTATTTTTCCTTTTTAAAGGTTTTGCTTTAATAATAGTAGTATAATACATTTTATTTCTTTTACATAGATGACAACCCGTGTTGATGGTCATTCCTGGGCTCTTTCCGCAATAGATGAATTGAAAGTAGATAAAATAATTACACCCTTAAATAAGGATCGTATTCCAATAACTGACTCACCAGTTGTTGTACAGCAGCACATGTTACCTCCCAAGAAATTTGTTCTCCTTTCAGCACAGGTATGTATATATTCTGTCAATGTGGAGACAAAAAGAAGAAAAGCAATATTTAATGTTTTTGTACATAAGCAGTAGTTTCTTAGTAGAGTCATTTACTGATGTACTTAGGAATGTTTACTCTTACTCTTTTTTTTTATTATTGTGTTAAAGTATTCTTAAGAAAGACAGTTTTGTAAATCCCAAAAATGCAACAAAAAGAACTCACTCTGTATGAAATGTTTTACTTTTTCTAAAGTAGCATTTCTGTCAGTAGTGTTCAACAGCAAGAAATAAATAAAATAAGCTAAGTTTATTTCTTGTTATCACTTAAATTATTTAAAATTGTTTCTCAATATTTATTTTTTGAATAATAATGCATTGACAAAATTCAAATGGGATAACAAGGGGTACACACAGTAAAATCTTCCAATTCAGGTCCCTTCCCTACAGACACCAGTGTCATCAGCATCTGTGTATCCTTCCAGAGATATGTTACAGATCTACAACCAATACAAATATACTTCTAAACAAATGGTAGCATATTATATACACTGTTTCATACTTTGCTTTTATATTTCAAAAATATGTTGTAGAGCTCTTTCCGTATCATTATATAGAGAAATTTCTCATTCTATTTTATATTTGAAAGGTATTGCTGTCTATGGTTGTACCATATTTAACTAAGCCCCTATTCGTGGATCATCTTTTACTATTAAAAATAATGCTAAAACATGTGCATATATCATTTTGCATGTAGAATTGCATCTGCTGGGTCAAAGCGTTTATACTTTTGATAGATGTTGCCAGATTTCCCTGTGTACATACATAACATTCACTAGCATTGAATGTGGAGTGCCGATTTCCTTACAGTCCTGTCCAAGTACAATATGCTATCTTATTAAGACTGAGGTTGACTATCTTTTTATGAGTTTATTTTCCTGTGAACTATTTCTATTTTATACTTACTTGTCTATTGAATTGTCTTTTTTAATTTATAGAAACTCTTTGTATGTCAAGCAAACTATTTGTGATTTTAGTTCCATATTTTTTCATAGTTTGTCATTCGATTTTTGTTATTGAGAGTTTTCCCATATGGATAAGTTTATAAGTAGATGAAATTTTCAGGTTATCTTATGGGATTTATGTCATAGTAAAAAACTTCTTACTCTGACGTTCATAAAAGAATTTACCCATAGTTTCTTTTAGTGCTTTTATAGCTTTATTTTGTCCTTTAAATCTTTAATGTTTGGAATTTATCTTGGTGTGAGGTATGAGTAAGGATCCAGCTTCATTTTTTCTAAATGAACATACTTGTGCCAACATGATTAATGGATAATCTAACTTAATCTTCTGATTTGAGGGGCAAATTTTCTTGTAGACTAAACTCTAGTATTTACTTGAGCCTATATCAGAACTTTCTAAATTTAATAAGAAAACACATCTGTTAAAAAAAAATAAAAGGTAAGTAAAAGGTGCTAGCTCTTTTAGACATGATATTTTATAAACCTTTTTCTTAAGCATGATAATAGCACATGCTATAATAATATTGTTTGTGTCTGACGGAGCAGTGTTTTCTTATTAAATTTTCTTTATGGATATATGTAGATCTGGTATAGGTTCGAAGTTGAAATATAGATGCTTCTTTTGACCATTTTAGTTCTTATTCTTGAAGTTATTTTATTGTTGTTTCATTGATTTTATTAAAGTACCACGGTCAGTTGTTACCAGCCAGACTTGATAAATTCATGTTCTTTTTGTTTTAACTTCTTAGGGGAGTCTCATGTTTCATAAACTTAGACCTGTGGATCAACTGAGACATCTACTTGTGAGTAATGTGGGTGGAGATGGAGAAGAGATTGAAAGATTCTTTAAATTACATCAGGTAATTATTTGTACTTTTTTTTAGTGTGATAATTTAAACAATAAAACAATGGGAATGATAGCTAAATTTTATGTTAGAACCAAAATTACTGTAATTAACAGGTAATCTTACCAAACTTCGTTTTTTTACATTAATCACTATAAGTGTACTGATACTTGGAACAGTATTAATACACTATAAGGCTATGATAAACTCAGATTTTTATTTTCTGTTGTTGATAAAGTCTTATTACAGTGTACTATCAAGAATCTTATACTCAAGTTACATGGTAAATGTATTTTTATTCAAAGCACAGGATATTTGTGGACAAATCCTTTTATTTAATTTATTTATTTATTTATTTATTTATTTATTTATTTATTTTGCTTCATGACCTAAGGAATCAACTGGAGGCAATAGTGATGGGGACATTAGTATTTCAAAGCCATAAGTAGAATAAATAAGGTAGAACTGGGAATACTTAGTGTAAAGTCAAGAATATCAGATCAAAGTTAAATATACAGACTCTGGATTTAAACCACCAGCCTCACCACCACAGTAGATCACTTGAATCCTGTGGACTTCAGTTTCCTCATATGTAAAATATGCATTACATTATAATTAATAGTATGTGATGTGGAGATTAATAAATGCTAACCTCTTAAAATAGTGCCTGGCACATGACAGGTACTCAGTAAATGTTAGCAATTGTTCATTGTTATTTTAAAGATAAAAAGACGATGAGAAAAAATTAGGGGAATAACCCAGAGATTAAAATAGAATGTAGATAAAAAGAAAAGAGAGCATCCTTTAATAATAGCCCCTATGAAAAGTTTAAAACCAGTAGTGCTCACCTCTCCTTTTTCTTACCAACTGATTTCATTCAGTCAGCAAGTATTTATTAAGCATCTACTGTGTGCTAAGCACAGATTTAAACACTGGATACAGCATGAAACAAAACTTCTTTTTAAATGTTGATGTTTAATGTAAGGGACGGTATTCTTTTTTTACAGGAAGATCAGGCTTGTGCAACTTGCCTTATCCTTGCTTGTTCCACTGCTGCCTGTGATAGAGAAGTATCTGCTTGGGCTACTCGGGCTTTCTTCAGGTATATATGTGCAGATATATATATATATATATATATATATATATATATATATATATATATATGTATGTGTGTGTGTGTGTCAGTTTTCTTTTGTTCTTGGCCACTTTTTTAAATAGTTGCATTGGCCAATGTGATAGTTTAAGGGCTTGCCAAACATTTGAGTGACTATATAGCAGCGGTTCTCAGCCTTCTTAATGCTGCGACCCCTTAATACAGTTCCTCATGTTGTGGTGACCCCCAACCATAGAATTATTTTCATTGCTACTCTATAACTGTAATTTTGCTACTGTTATGAATCGTAATGTAAATATCTTTTTGTTTTCCGATGGTCTTAGGCGGCCCCTGTGAAAGGGTCGTTCGACCCCCAAAGGGGTCGCGACCCACAGGTTGAGAACCGCTGCATAAAGGCAAGTTACTAAAATTTGTAAAAAGGTAAAATCTGGAAAGATTGCAATGCTAATAGAAACAGCTAGATGAGCACAATTTGTGCATTGTTACCCTTTCTCTGGATTCTGTCCTCTAACTCTTCTGTCTAGTCTTCCTTCTACACCTCTTTCTACCTCAGTTACTATCTCGTGTATCTTTTTTACTTCCTCAAACGCTACCAATTCTGCTTTATATGTATCATTGTCATTGAGGGATTCTGAATCACTAAGGAAATTTGGCATCAAAGAGATTTTTATTTGCAAAATATTTAGTTAAGAACAAGAATTTTAAATGTGATTTGTTTAAAAGAATTTTTTAAGTACTGCCTAACCATTATCAGTATGAAAACTATAGTGTCATGTACTCATTTAGTAAAATTCTGTGCATTGCTGACCCTTTTTAGAAGTTGCCAGAGTCCCTCATAATTCTTCCTGATATTCAAATCAACATTTACTAAATAAATATTTTATAATGTATCTATGCATGTATTTCACTGTAAACACAGTACATTAAAGTCTCTGATGTTTAAAGGATTTATTTAAAAGCTAAATAGGACTTGGAACAATTTCAGCCTTTAAGGTGGATAGTTTCACTGAATAAACTCAGCCTCTGTTGTCATAAAAATAGGTATGGAGGTGAAGCTCAGATGAGATTTCCAACTGCACTCCCTGCCCCGAGCAATGTCGGTCCCATCTTGGGGTCTCCTGTCTATGCTAGTGAGTATGAAACATGGAAGCGAAACTGTTTCTGATAGAGCTTGAATTCTACAAACTTTGTAGTATATTTTAATGGGCAAAGCTTTTCATTATATTTTTCTTAATGCTACTATATTGGTGAATAACTCTATAGATATCTGACTCTTAAATGTGATGATATATTAATATTGAGTTCTTAATGTATACTGTGGAACAAAATAAGATATAACCAGTATTATTTACAGAACTCATTTGTTCTTTATTCAAAAGGAAAGAGATTAATGATTTAATAATAAACTCCTACCTCAGTGTTTTCCAGTGTGGGGATTGTTAGAACGTTATTGGGAAATGAGATGAGTCCCTAATTCTTGAATATATTATGGGTGGTGCCAGTCCCCACTCATTTGCTTAAAAATAGCTTCTGTGTCTGATTTTTATGAGATTCAGAAATTGGGAAGTTATTTTATAAATCTTCATATTCTTATTTCCTTTTTAGGTTCTCCTCTTCCTAGTGGTAGTTCATATCCAAATCCATCCTTTTTGGGAACACCATCTCAAGGTACCTCTTTCTTTGTTTTAGATTGCTAATACTGTTCTTTTTGAAGAGCTAATATTGTGTGTTACCCTTAATGCTGACTATGAAAGAGATTAACTTGCTCTGTTCTCTTAAAAATAATATAATTAAGTTGAAGTGACATCCAAGCAAGTATTGACATTGGGCCATGAATGCCTTTATTTAGGAACACCTTTAGTTGTACCTGGAAAGCCCCTTATTTTAAGGATACCAAGATTTAATTACCACCCATGAAATCTCTATATTTAGTTCTATTTCACCTTCAATATTAAGGAGCTGTGATTGCAAGCTCTCTTTCTTTTTTATCCTGCATTGCTGACATTTGAAAACCTACCTACCTGGGAGCACCCATCCAAGTCTAAGTTTCTCTTCTTTTCAAGGGAAATTAAATATCTATTTATTCCAGTATTTTTGTAAATATTTACACCTGTGGGTCTAGGTACAACATACTTGGGTTATTGAGAATTCCGAGGTTTATGGTTAAGTTTTTTGTTGTTGTTTTTGTTTTTTCTATGGTTAAGTTTTAAGGTGTGTTTTCTTATGTGTGTACAAGGTGTACATCCTCCGGTCATGTCAACTCCAATGTCTGCTTCAGGAAATCCAGCACTTCAGGCCACAAGTATGAGTTGTATGGCTGGGCCAGAGATTGTATACTCTGGAAAACACAACGGTATATGCATTTACTTTTCACGAATCATGGGGTAAGTTTTCATGCAATAATTAACTATTGCTCACCTTGTCGTAGTTTGTATAGTTTAATATTTTTAATTCTAAATGTGGAACATCATGTATTCCTATTAAATTATACTTATAGTTTTAGTTCACTTGCCCAGAATAATTTTTTTTGTCATTCAGCTTATTTTAATCTAACCATCTATATTCCTCTATTTTTATATATATATATATATGTCTTAAAATATATCTCTATACATATTAATATATAACTCAATGTATATTAACTCAGTGACATGTTTCTGCAATCCAGCTAGACAGTTCTGGTCTTGTTTAGGCTCATTCATGCATATGCCGTTAGTCATGAGGTTGAAGACAGCTGTCAATCTTGTCTGGACTCTCACATGTTTAGGGTTATGTTTATATGCTGGTCTAGAGCGGTCTCAGCTCTGACAGCTGGGTTCTTCATGAGGCCTCTTATCCTCCAGCCGTCTACCCAGGGATCATTCATTTGGTGATAGCAAGGTTCTGTGAGACAGTAGAAACTCACACATTCTCTTGATGCCTAGGCTCACAATTGGCCTACCATTATTTCCACCTCATTCACTTGGCCAGAGGAACGTCTCCAGGCCAACCCAGATTTGAAAGGCCAGAAATAAACTCCTTTATATGAGAGAAACATCAAAGTTATATTGTAAATGGGACAGGTACAGGGAGGGATAAAATATAGTCATTTTTGCAATAAGTCTACCATACTATCTAGTTAATTATACATAGTATATATTTTTCTCAGATTTGAGATGTATGCTTTCATTCAAATTACTTGCTTAAAAATGTGAAACAGTGTAAAACTCTTTTATAAATTTGATTTTGCATTATAAGCCTCCTTGTTTATAATTCATTGCCTAGAGCCTTTGATTTTTCTTTAGCAGTATTTCATTATATGAAATAACTTTAGGTTTGGAAATTTTTCTGTTTTCCATTTTTTCAGATAACTTAATAAAATGTTAAATGAAACCATTGCTATACTTTAATAAACACCTAGAAAGAAATTTGGAACATATTGTAATTGTTATTATTCATCTACAGCACAATTATTAATACATTTTTTGTTCCAGAAATATCTGGGATGCTAGTTTAGTTGTGGAAAGAGTATTCAAGAGTGGCAACAGAGAGATCACTGCAGTAAGTGTGTTGTATAATAGTGTTCTATTATTTGTATGTAACCAGTTTATATTGTTCATGGATAAATATACTTTTCACATTTCCTGATATTATAAACAAGATGTAATGATAATGCTTTTGTGTATATGTTTGTGTATTTGTCTGATAAACTGTTCATTCCCTTGGCTAAGCCTGAGCTTTGTCACTTCTTAACTAATGAGTAAATTCCTTAGCATTTCAAAGCCTAATACCTCACTGCAAAATGAGAATAATATATCCCCCTCGTAAGGTTGTGAGAGTTAAATAGAGTAAGTCCTAACACTTAATATTGCTCAGAGCTACTGTTTAAATATTTTGCTTATACTCATATATCCCAAAACTTCTCGGACCTAGTACTAATTTTCATATACTGGTATACTTTCTAGGATACTCTAAGAAAGCATCTTGTAGAAATTTGTATTATCATAAATTCAGATAGTAAAATATTTTTAAATGTGTAATATGAATGCAATTTATTTTAAATTTTTCTTTTTAAAATGAAAAGATACCAAATATCCTTTCAACGTTGATACTCTTTTCAAGTTCACATTTCTAAGAATAAGCATATATTTACTTAATATAGTATATAATTCTGTTTATGAAGTTCAAGAATAAGCTATAGTGATAAAAGTAAGAAAAGCAGTTACATGGGAAATGGAATACCTAATGACCAGAAAGGGGCATTAGGGAACTTTGCTTGGTGTTGAAAGTATTCTCTTTCATGGTCTGGGTGGTGAGTATTAAAATATAAAAAGTTAACAAGATGTTCACTTAAGATTTGTGTATTTCACAGTCTGTAAATTATATCTAAATCAAACCAGAAGAGAAGAGGAGGGATCTGGGTATCTAGCCCTTTGTTCTGGTCACCAAGAGTGAATTGATATAGGAAATGAAAAGATAGGGTACTTCAAAATTAAAACTTTATATTTAATTATAGTTATATAGAGTATGTTGTTTATATATACACCTTTTCACTGTTTTTAAACTTTTGAAAATACTTCCTTTCTTACAGATTGAAAGCAGTGTTCCCTCCCAGCTGCTGGAGTCAGTACTACAAGACCTAAAAGGCTTGCAAGAATTTCTAGATAGAAATTCCCAATTCACAGGAGGACCACTAGGAAATCCAAAGTAAGAATAAATGAGATTTATTTACTCTTTTTTTTTTTCTGAGATATAATTCACATTATAAAATTCACCCTTTTAAAATATACAGTTCAGTGGTTTTTACTATGTTCACAAGGTTATGCAATCATGACCACTATCTAATTCCAGAATATTTTCATCACACCAAAAAGAAACCCTATCCCGATTAGTAATCACTCCGTCTTAGTAACAAAAATACCATAGGCTGGCTAAAACAGCAAACATTTATTTCTCACAGTTTCAGAGGTTGGAAGTCTGAGATCAAGGTGCCGGCATGGTCAGGTTCTGGTGAGGCCCCTCTCCTGGTTTATAGACAGCTGCTTTCTTTCTGTTCCTTACAGAAAAGAATTTAGCAGAGAGAAAGGGAGAGAGCAAGTTATCTGGTATTTCCTTATAAGGGTACTAAACTCATCGTGGCGAAGGGTCCACCTTCATGACCTCATTTAAACCTAATTAGCTCCTAAAGGCCTCTCCTCTAAATACCATCACTTTGGGGATTAGGGCTTCAATATGAATTTGGTGGGACACAAACATGCAATCCGTAGCACTCCTTAGCTCCCTTTCCCACAGCCCCTGGTAACCACTAATCTGTCTGTCTCCATGGTTCTGCCATATTCTGGATCTTTTATATAACTGGAAATATACACTATGTGGCCTTTTGTTTTGGCTTCTTTCCCTTAACATAGTATTTTCAAGATTCGCATGCTGTAGTGTGGATCAGTTCTTTGTTTCATTTGCAGTTCATCAGGTGAACAGATCCTCATACACGTTTTGTTCTCATTTTCTTCCTAAATTTCAGTGTTGTATAGGAAAAATACATTGCCTTGCTGATTTCCTTTCCTCTCTAAATGTTTGTGGTTACTTTGAATTTTTTATGCTTTTTTTCTGTATTACTATAATTCAGAAAAGAAACCACAATGTCTTTAGGTATGTCTTCTTTCAATCTAAAGACTTAAGCTTTGGTGAATTTTTTTTTATTTATTGTATTATTGCAACTTCCCTGTTTTCTTTGGAGAATCTTATTGACTCTTCTGAATCTACCCTCGATTTCTTTTCTTCCATAATTCTTCCCTCCCTCCCTTCCTCCCTCCTTTCCTTCCTTCCTATGTGTGTTATGTAGATTGCAGAATTCTCATTTAATTCTATTTTAAGTAACATTTGTTCAGTCTCTGAGAAATTTTTTTTCTTGCTGTTATATTTTTAATTCCAAGAGCTTTTATTTTCTAATTTTTCCTTTTTCATGGCAACTAGCACTTGTAATATGAATCCCAAATCTCACTAAGAATACAACTGGAATTTTTTTTCAAGTCTTCATTTTTCTTCTATTAGTTGTTCCATCGGGAGCCATTGGTTTCAACTGCCTAGCATAGTTTTTCTTTTCTAAGCTAGCAAATCTATTTGGTGATATTTTTCTGGCTCTGTTTATGAATTAATATGTTCATTAGTATAGGTAGATCTGTCTACCTGGATCTATTTACTCAGCAGTTGTGGTCATTGCTCAGTAGCAGATCATCATGCAAACACAGCTCTTGTGAAACTCCCAGGCATAGTTTTGCCCCAGAATATGGTAAGAATATGGTTAGAAGCTGCTATTAGGTCAACTGATAGATACTCCCTTAGTGGGCCTAACAGACCAGTGAACCTGCAGTTCCTCTCAAGTGAGTTGGGAGACTGGCAGTGTCAGCACCCTTCTGTATTTAATGTACTTTCTTTTAGCTCTAGAGAAAATCTGAGCCTGGCTGCTAGGGCCAACCAGATGAGACTTGATGTTTATTTTGTTTACTTTTTGCCAACTGGTTCTCTCCAACCTTTAATAATTGGACCTTAGGGAAATTTATACCTTGTTAGATCTGGATTAAAATAAAAGAGCTATAATAACAATGGAGCATCCTAGTGGATTTCATTTATATGATATAGTCAGAAGAGGCAAACTTATAGACACAGAAACTAGATGAATGGTTGCTTAGGGTAGAGGTGGGAGAAAGGAGGATATGGGGATTGACTGCTAATGGGGAGGGGGAAATGTTCTAAAATTAGATTGTGGTGATAATTGCGCAACCCTATGAATGTGTTTTAAACATTTAAATTGTACATTTGAAGTCGTTGAATTATATGGCATATGAACATATCTCAACAAAGATGTAAAAGACAAGTACACATTGTGGAATTTCCATTTCAGTACTCCTGCCAAACTACAGCAGAGGCTGATAGGATTCATGCGTCCTGAAAATGCAAATACCCAGCAAATGCAGCAGGAGCTGCAGAGGAAATTTCATGGTAAATTCTTGTTTCTGGTCAGTTAAATGTATATGACCCCAGTAAAGGGTTTTATTAGTTGAATAGAAAACGGTGAACATCTCAATTAGATGAGTTTATGGTAACAAATATTTTTTATTAAAATATCATCAGTGTGATTTTGGGAAAAGTGAGACACTATGGATGTCATGTATTTCTATAATTTTCAGCCCATACATTTTTTTCTCTTCAACCAGAAAACATGATAGATACCTTTTTTAATGAATTTTTCATTGTAAAATACACATAACATAAAATTTACCATTTTTAAGTGTACAGTTCAGTGGCATTTAATACATCACGTTGTGCAAACATCACCACTATTCATCTGTAGAACACTTTTCATCTTCCCAAACAAACTGTGTACCCATGAAGCAATAACTCCTCATTCTACTCAGCCCCCAGACTCTGACAATCATAATTCTTTTTTTTTTTTACTCTGAATTTTACTACTCTAGGTACCTTCTGTAAGTGGAATCATACAGTATTTGTCCTCTTGTGATTGGTTTATTTCACTTAGCATAATGTTCCAAGTTTATCCATGTTATAGCACATGTGAGAATGCCCTTCCTTGTTAAGACTGAATAACATTCTATTGTATATACCACATTTTGTTTCTCCATTCATCCCAGTGGTTCTACCTTTTGGGTATTGTGAATAATCCTGCTGCAGACATGGACTACATATAAATTTGAGTCCTTGTGTTCAAGTCTCTTGAAAACAGAGGTGGAATTGCTGGATCATATGATACCTCAATCTTTAATTTTTATGAAGAACTGACATAGTATTTTCCATGGCAACTGCACCATTTTACATTTTCAACAGTAGTGCAAAGAGGGTTCCAATTTCTGCACATTGTCACTAGTTATTTTTCAATTTTATATAGTTAAAAATGTGAATCAAGTTTTTGGTTGTGTTTTTGTCTATTATAAATAGTAACAACTAAGGAAAGAACAAGAGAACTAAAAAGTTCTCATAATCATCAATTATTCCAGATATGAATTAGAATAATAATAAATTATTGCTGAAATTTTGCCTGCCATTCAATTTTTTTAAAAGTTCTCCTGTCTTCTATTGTTTGAGCCAAAGGCTGATAGAACTTTGCTGATTAAGACCCAGCGTTTACCTTGGTCCGAGGGCACTTTCTGCTGGCCCTAGTTTTCTGTTCACTATTTTGTAAATTCTTCTTTCAGTACTGCTAATGGTTCTTCAGTACCAAGCATTAGTGGTAAGGATTTATACAAATGGGAGCATTCAAAGTGCTGGCACTATACCCTGAAATGACCACTTTGTAAGCAGTGTGGCCATAGCTGTAAAAGCTGAGAAGGCAAATACACTCAGAGCCAGCAGTTTCACCTGTAGGTACACATCCTAGAACAGGCATTTCAGACTGTTTCCCACAGTAAGGAGTAGGTTTTAAATTATGACCCATATGTTCAAAAGCACATTCACACAACTAAAACAAAAGTTTAGGACATAACGTTACCTGTTCTACACTCTAATATTTCTTTCCTTTTTTATTCTGTTTTATTTCCTCTTTAAGAAAAATGAAAGCTGTCTGGACTGACTGAATTGATTTTATGACTCACCAATCCATCTTAACCTAGGGTTTAAGAAACTCAGTCCCAGAGAAAGCTGACTGCACTTTTTAGGAAACCTTTTTTAAGGATGTTTATTGCATTATTGTTTTAGTAGAAAAACTGAAAAAAATATAAATGTCCTTTAAGTGGACAGTGTGCCTCATTGTGGTATATAGTATTGATGGAACACTCAGCAATTAAAATAAATATACTAGATGTATATTTATCCGTGTGGATAGCCTGCGAAAATATAACAGAATGGAAAAGGCAATGGTGTAAATTGTTTTAAAACAGCAATATTTTTATTTATGTGCATAGACACACTCCAAACACATATATATATATAGTTGAGAGGATAAAAGCATGAATTCAACAACTCATGATCATGTTGCCTATGATGGGGAGAGGGGGGAGAACAATGAGGATTTCAGCCTTAACTACAGTTGTTTTTATTTGAGATAAAGTATTGTTTTACTTGAAATAAAACAACTTAATCTGTCATTTTATCAAACTTCACTAATTGTATTTGTAATTAGAGGCTCAACTGAGTGAAAAGGTTTCACTTCAGGCAATTCAACAGCTGGTTCGAAAATCATACCAAGCTCTGGCTTTATGGAAACTCCTCTGTGAACATCAGTTCACTGTCATTGTAGGAGAGCTTCAGAAGGTAGGATATTTCTTTCCCTTTAAGTCCCATACTGTTACTACTGTGCTTAGTTTGTTTTCTTTTGAGTGAGCTTTAATCTTACACTTGGATTTGGGGGAGGGGTTATTTAGGGAAGCATTTAGGTTATGATAAAGTCACTATGTAATAGAAAACTTGCTCTGGAGGTTTTTACAGTATATGAGAACTTCAGAGTGGTATGTGAATGAAATTTCACTTTACCAAAAATATTCTTTTAAAACTGGATTGTAACTTTCGTTTGGGCTACAGATCCCTTTGGGAATCTGATCAAACTCTCCTCACCCTCAAAAAATGCACACAAACATTTACATAAAAATTTTGCATGTGATTTCAAGGAGCCCACTAACCTTAATTAAACATTCCTACTTTAAAGAAAGATGTTTACAATGTGCGAAATGAATGGTTCATATTTATCTTGCACTCCTCATTTGAATCCTTTTTAATAATAATAATTTGCATTCATCTAAATATTAGGTTATTTGGGGGGAATATATTCCTACCTGTTATTTATTGTGAACATTTCTAACCATCCAGGAAAATGGAGCCAATACTGTTACTAATCCCCATATACACTTTACTGGTATTCAACATTTTCAAGATTTTACCAACTTTGCTTAATCTATCCTCTTTTTTTCTTTTTCCTTAATGAATTATTTTAAAATAGATACAGACATCATGTCATTTTATTCCTACATACTTTAGTATGTATCTCTTTAAAAAAGATGGGCATTTCTTTGAATAATAACATCATTATCACACTCAGTAATATTAACAGTAATATTCTTTGGTAACATCTAAAATGAAATTTCTATGTCTTAAAAATATCTTTTTGGGCTGGCCGAGTGGCTCAGTTGGTTAAGAGCTCGCTCAAGAGTTTGAGCTCTGAGCAACAGCGGTTCGATTCCCAGCCCGAGCTGAGCAGCCGCTGCGCTGCCAACAGGTGGCAGGATGACTCAGCTTAAAAAAAAAATTATCTTTTTACAGATTAGTTGATTCAAATCACAGTCTAAAGAGTTGGTTCACTCATTGAATTTGATTTGCTGTTTCTCTTAAATCTCTTTCAATTTAGAGCAGTTTCCCCCTTTTTCCTTGCTTTTGCCTTGTAAATGTTGGGTCATCTACCCTGTGGAATGTACAGCATTCTGAGGTTGCCTTTACCTTCCTTGTAGTAAATGTGTTCCTTTATTTCTTGCATTTTCTGTAAAATGGAACTTAGGTCTACAGAAGCTTGAAAGTTCAGGCCCATTTATTTAAGGAAGATTAAAATATTTCATAGGTAGTGGTTTGTGTGTCAGACTGTGTTAGGTGACATCAAAGGTTTGATTGTCCCACTTTTAGTGATACTAAAATTGACTGCTAGATCCAAATTGTGAATCCAATCCTGCCGTTGTGAAATTCTCCATCAGACTTTCATCATCCATTGATAGTCATTGCCTGAATGAATTATTTCATTAAGGATTACAAAACAGTAATTTTCTAAGTCTGATGTCTTCCATGTTTATTAATTGCAATTCTATAAAAATAATTTTTCCTTATCCTTTAGGGCTATTTTGTTAACCTGAAATGTTTAAGTCTTAACTTTTGAGTACAATTTTCAAAGTTAGAAGACATTCCCCTAGTTCTTTCCAGTAATGTCCAAAGAGTTGTTTGTTGGTGGTTTTTTATTTCTTTTAAACACATTCTTAAAAATAATAATAATAATAATAATCTCAGGCCGGCCGAGTGGCATGTTGGTTAAGAACTGGCTTGGGACGCCAGAGGGCCCCGGTTCGGATCCCACATATGAGGGCCAGTGACACTGCCCTCCACAGCTAAGATGCTNCATAGATAATAGTAGAAAGTGCCTGAGGGGTGGGCATCTGCTTTTGTTAAGAGTGGTCAGAAAAAGCCTCAAATTGTAATTAAAATTGAGTCTGAAATAAGAAGAATAGTCAACTATATAAAGAAATGGAGGAAAAGTGGTCCAAGCACAAGGAACAGTAGTCTGTGCAGAGGCACTGCATCAAATACAAGTTTATCATGTTTGGGATACAAGAAAGAAAGCCCCTGGGGTTAGAGATACTGAGCCAGGGAGAAAGTGGAAGGAGGTGAGGTTGGAGGAATAGCCAAAGGCTAGGGGAGGATTTTTAAGAAAGCAAGTGACATCTAACTTTTATTTTTAAGCAGTCACTGTAGTGGCTCTGTGGAAGGTGAAATGTAGTATTGGCCATATTAAGGCAGAGATATGAAGAATATGAGGAGCAATAAAGAATGTTGTCCTTAATTTAGTTTTAGAAGAATCAAAGTTTTAATATCCTGAACTAAAATTTTAAAATTGGAAGTTATTTTTTTGGATACAAACATAAGTGTTTCTTTATTTGTTGCCTTAAATTGTGGGTCTCTTTTATTAGAAATCCTCTAGTAGATTTTTCAAGTTTCAGATAGTGTTTTATGTTCAAATAGCACATCATAATTGGGTTGTCGGAAAAATCATGACGCATTTTTGCAACAAAAAACATAGGAAACAAAAAACAACCCAATATTTGTATCTCGTATCCTTAAGAATTCATATAAATAAAAATACATGTTTCTTCCCCAGCACAGAAATTTCACTTCAGCAGCGACTAGAGTACATTGCTCGAGCCATTCTTAGTGCCAAAAGTTCCACTGCCATTTCATCAATAGCTGCAGATGGTGAATTCCTTCATGAATTAGAAGAAAAAATGGAAGTAAGTGCTAAAGATACTTAAGCTTTGTCCACACTGAGTTGTAGCCACATGTTATTTTACTTTCTCTTCTTCCCCTAGTAAATAATAGGTCTATAGCAGTCAGTATTAATTCTAGTATCTTCTGCCTTTATTTATTTACTTATTTATTTACATGTTTAGATATAANGCTCTTAACCAACTGAGCCCCTTGGCCGGCCCAGATTTCTATTATTTTTAATACCAAATATGTGCATATATGTATTCTCCAAAGTAGCCTTTTTAAATTTGTTTGTGTATTTAAAATTAGATAAGACAAATCAGTTGCTGTCTAATTAATGTAATTGTTCCTTTTCCATTCTTTTTTCAGATTAAATAGTTACAAGTGCATTACAGATACACTTCAAGAACTGGTAAATCAAAGTAAGGCTGCTCCTCAGTCTCCCAGTGTCCCCAAAAAACCTGGGCCTCCAGTGTTGTCATCTGATCCCAACATGCTAAGTAATGAAGAAGCAGGACATCATGTAAGAGACATAGCATATTTTCATTCTGAAAATGCATTGTGTTTACACGTTCTCTGTGGTAGTGATAGCGTAACCATTTTGAGAAAAGTAGTAGCTCTTAGAACTTGCCGCTTAGGATTCTTGATTTCTTACCAGGGGTTTATAAGGCCAAAGGTTCGTGATGTCTGGCAACAAAGCCTTTAACTGTGCTCATTTTTATTGTTTTCTTTATTTTAGTTTGAACAAATGCTTAAATTGTCTCAACGATCCAAAGATGAGCTCTTTAGTATCGCCCTTTATAATTGGCTAATACAAGCTGACCTTGCGGATAAACTGTTACAGGTAAAAAATGGTTTTTTATTCCAATCTTGTTTATATAAGTAATGTAATATCTTTTCCTGGTGGGCAAAGTAGACCATTGAGCTAAGTTTCTTGGTATTTACCACGTGATGGGCGTAGTTTATAGTATGGGGTGGAAATTACTGGATTATAAATTAGGAGACCTGACTTGGGTTTAGGTCTACTATTAAGATAACTGTGTGTGACTTCACATATTTTCACTACCCTGAGTTTCAGTGTTCCTCAGTCTGTAATATGAACACATGGCATTTGATTTTTTTTTTAAGGATGCCTTTGAGCTTAGAGTCTAGAAATCAATAGCTGTGTTCTCAGAGTTTAATACAAGATTTGTAATTGAATAATAAAAAATTATTAGCCTAATGCAACTATTATAGCAACTTTTTCATTAACTGTGGTAAAGCCATCATTTATAATGAGAAAAATTGCCCTCTCTTTTATCTATTGTTGGATTATAATTTTGCTTATGTATTCATGAAACAAGGCACACCTGTCTTTAAAATGTTATATTTACTATGTGAAGAGCAAGTGGGTGGTGAGAAAATGTTTCTGAGTAACTGTACAATTTCTAGATTGCTTCTCCATTTCTGGAGCCACATCTAGTCCGAATGGCCAAAGTTGATCAAAACAAAGTTCGTTATATGGATTTACTCTGGAGGTATTATGAGAAGAACAGAAGTTTCAGTAATGCTGCTCGTGTCCTGTCCAAATTGGCTGACATGCATAGGTATGGCATAATTATCTTACTGAAGAATGATTTATAACCTAGCTATATCTAGTTACATTCAGATGTCAGAATTTAAATAAAACCTCTTTCAGGTTTTTACTTACGTAGAATTTTTGTGCTTTTACTTGGATCTACCTAAAGTTTACAGTTTTCATTTTTTTCTTGTTTTGTTTTTCATAATATGTAGAAGATACTAAAAGAATACCTAAGACACACTCTATTCAAACTACCTTCTAAATCCTTTTCTCTAAAGTATGTCTTTAGATTCTTCTTANGCCAGTGACACTGCCCTCCACAGCTAAGATGCTGAACAACAGCTCACCCTGGAGCTGGGCTGCCGTGGGCTGCCGGCAACGGCGTAGGCTGCAGTCCCCTGCTGCAGTGGGCTGCCATAAGCTATCAAGTGTGAGCCAGCAGCCAGCGTGAGTGGCCAGCAGCCGCAGTGAGCGGCCGTCCAGAGGCAGGCGACTGACCTGCCTCACCAGGGAAGAGCGCAATGATGGTGCCAACTTGGGCCAGTGAAGCAACATCCTCCACAACTAGACTGAAGAACAAAAACAACAGCAACTTGTCTGTTCCCCTTCCCCCAATTCCCCAGCGCTGTTCCTCTCCCCCAATTCCCCAATAAAATCTTTTTTAAAAAAAATCTCAAGCTAATGTTTAATTATGGAAACCATTTTATGCTGGATAGAATGTTTTATGGGGTGATAAACATAATGTAGTTACATTTTTAGCATAGTTATCCTTTTTGTGATCTGTCTTCAAAGCTTCATTCCTTGCATCATGAATCTTGTGCTCAAGGAAATGCAAATTAAATATTAGTGTAAAAATTTGAACATTGTATATTTGCTGTAAAACAGACAAAAATAGTCAAATCTCTAAACAGAAAATTAGTATTAATCACCTCAATAATTTAGAACTCTGTTTCAACAAGCAGATCTGTTCAAAATGAGATTTAACTCCGATGTTCGAAGGCCTTGAATAATAGAATTCTAACATCATTTAGGAAAAAGTAATGTAAGCCCAAGATTTTTTAATGTAGCTAAGTGATTGCTGTTTCCTGGTTGTATCTGAAGTCAGGAGACCTGGCTCTAATTTTGGCTCTGCCTGGACTTTACTTTCCTCATTTGTAAAGTGAGAGATTTGGACTAAACTTACTGTGGGTTCTTTTCCAATTCTGTGTGATTCCATGAAAATTGCAAAAATGTGTTAGTTTGTATAGTTTTAGAATATTTTCTCTTTTGAATTATAAAGTCTATTAATGTTTTGGTTAAATTATTAAAGAAATTTCATTCTGTGTGGAAATGTGATATTCCTATATATTTGATAGAAGAAAGGATTCTCTTTTATACTCCTAGGAATTTCAAGAGCAGTTGAAAATCACCACCTTTAAAGATCTGGTAATCCGGGACAAAGAACTGACTGGGGCATTAATTGCTTCTCTGATTAACTGCTACATCAGAGATAATGCTGCTGTTGATGGCATTAGTTTACACTTACAGGATATCTGCCCACTTCTGTATAGCACTGATGATGCAGTTTGTTCTAAGGTACGATGCTTTGTTATCTATTTCAGTGTTTCTTACAGAAGGTTTCATGGTATGAATAGCACACTAGAGTTGGAATCAGGAACCGTCTTCTTTTACTTAATATATGACCTTGATAGGTTTCTTAACTTCTCCTGTCCTCAGATTCCTCATCTGTGTAAGAATGGGCTTAGAATACATGATTTTTTTTTCATGATTTCTTAAAATCCATATGTATTTAAGTTTCTCGTAAAGAATCTTTGATAGTATTTCTAAGCCATATTTAACTATATCTCTCCTTAGAAATTAAGGAAGATCACTAAATTAAATCTGCAATAAATTAGAGGTAATTGGGCCATTTTTATTGATCCTTTCCTACAGGTGGAAGTAATTTTAAAAATCAGTATCACATGGACTGCCTGCTGACCAATAATGTATTGACTAGGCAAGAGATTTACTAGTCAAAAGCTATCTTGCTTAACATATTTGTGAGAGGAATTAAGAATAGCTAGGATTTTTTGGTCAAAAACTTTTCTGCCTAAAATTAAGAAGTAAGTTTGTAGTGTTGTTTTTATTATTGATTATAATAAACCAGATGTAAATTTAGACACAGACTAAAACTTATGTTGACAGCACCATCGATGTGCTTGATTTTATATCTCTTTCAATTCTTGTCATCTCTATTTCTAGGCAAATGAGCTTCTCCAACGTTCCCGTCAAGTTCAAAATAAGATCGAAAAGGAAAGAATGTTAAGGGAATCACTAAAGGAGTATCAAAAAATCAGCCATCAAGTTGACCTTTCTAATGTTTGTGCTCAGTATAGACAAGGTGAAAAACAAAATGCTCTTCATACCTTCTTAACTAAGAGGACAAATGACTGTGTGACTAAAACAAGTTAGTGATAAAGAGCCTCTTCCAAAAGGCAAATCTTTCAACTTCAGTGGTCCAAGTGATACGACATAGGAAATTTATTCCTTGTGTTATAGTTGGTAGCAACTGGACTGGCCCCCACAAAAGCAATAATGCTTTTTCTATATCATCAAATATGTAACTGTTTAACATTGGCGTTTCAGTCTTTATCCAGTTAAATGACTATATTAAATTGTTTTCTGGGTTACATTTAATTTTAAGATGCTTAAAATTCTTTGGTTAATTCTTAAAATATTACCTGCCTGCTCTCTTTAAAATTAAATAAAATATAATGTAAAAGTAGTAACTGTTAGCAATGGTATAGTTTTGAATCCCAAGATTTTTTTTCAACAAGAAACTGAAACCCTCCTTTTTGTTATTTTAAATACAAAAGTTTTTTTTCCAATGGAGAAAATATATTTAGTAGCTGCCTTCTAGACATGCTAAGACCTCAGTCTTTGAGGACCTTTTACTTTGGTAGACTTCATCAGAAATATTTTATATGCTGTTGTCACCAGGGTGACTAATATACAGCAGAAACATGATAATCTTGATCAGTATGTGTATAAGCCAGCCAAGGAGAAATGTACCCCACTTAGTAATGTGCCTTCAGTCTTTGTCCTTTTTCTTTCCCATCAGTGCGGTTTTATGAGGGTGTGGTGGAGCTCTCTCTTACTGCTGCAGAGAAAAAAGATCTTCAGGGTCTTGGGCTTCATTTCTATAAACATGGAGAACCAGAAGAAGACATTGTGGGACTTCAGGCTTTCCAAGACAGGTGAGTTTTATTGCCCTAGCAGACTGTTGATTTGATGGATACAGACTTTTCTTTGTGTCAAGTTTGATTGATAGTATTAGGGAAATAATATTTCATGTACAACCCTTATGCATTTGAATTATGCTTTCACTTTAAAATGACTTGATTTGTCAAAGTCCTGAATCTGGAAAGTAATTCTTTGGGGATAAAATTTGAGTCTGGTGAAAATTCATAAGAACTTGTGTTTCTGAACTTGCTTCTGTGACTTTTTCTGAGACTTCATGAATGTCGATTTTAAATAAGATAACTTACTTGGAAACAAAACTTGCTGCTCCCCCCACCCCATTTCTGGTTGTGGATGAAGATTAGTATTTTATTTTAAAGGATTATTTTTAAATGTTCAAAAATGAGAGATTATCAAAGAAAAAGTGTATGTCCATAAATCTAAGACATCGTTTTTGTTAATACATTCATTTTTATGACTTTACCCTTTTATGTTTAACCAAACACTTCTCACACCTATTGAAAAAGTATATAATTCTATTATTTTATTTTATTTTTAAGATTTTGTTGGGGAAGGGGAACAGCCAAGTTGTTGTCNATTTAGTATCAGAAATTTTCATAATTTAGACTTTTAAAATCAATAATGAGAGTCGCTTTGCTATATCTTATGATAAAGGTAAAATATTCTTAATATTAATGAACATAATGTATACTTTATTCTTGGTTAAGCTAAACACATTACATTAAGAATCATCATGTACTTTAAAAAGAGCAAATAACTATTTATTCACTGTAGCCTCATCTCAGATATCATTGTTTAAAGATCTTTCTCACCATATTGAACCTTACTAGACTATATATTTTATAATTTTTATCCAAATAAAACTTTGCACTAGATCGTGTCATTTATAGTGACATCATCAAAACGTTCATAACAGTGTTTTACAAGGCACTTTTGTGTCTCCTTTAAGCCTCTCAATGAGCCTGTGATGGAAATGAGCAGGTCGAAGCCTCCCCTCTCCTACATCTGACAGGGGCAGAGGTGCTAAATAACCTGCTCAAGTCACATGGCTAGTAGCGGGTGAAGCTAGACTAGAATTAAGATTCTTTCACCAATTTAGTCTCTTATTTACAATATCAAACTGAGCCTACATAGGTTCACAGTAAAAGTCGAATCACAGCTGATAGGAAGAGATGGGTTTTTTTCCCTCTTACCTCAGGTTCCTAACAGGAAATTTATGTGCTCTGCAAAGTGGATTGTTCATAAATAACATCACATGCAGTTTTTAATGTTGTTGAAATAGTAACCATAACCAGATACATAATTTAATAACTACATAATGGTAAATGCTTATTTTAATATCAGAAAATTTTACCTTGGACTCTGATGTCTGGTTTAACTAACATCAATGGTTGAAAAATCAGTTGACACAGTTTCCTTATATCACACAATGTATATTTTCTTTCTAGGATCCATTCTGGAACAGAATGAAGAAGCCCCTGCACCTTTTGGAATGTATACATGTACTATTGACAAGATATGTTGAGAATCCTAGCCAGGTTTTAAATTGTGAAAGGTAACTATTAATTAGATACTGTATTATAGCAAAAGCTTTTAACTGTTCTAATAAATATCAGGGTAACAAATTCAGAGACAAAGGGGAAAGATACGGAGATTATGAAGAAGTATGACGGGGATTTAGTCTTTTGTATGTTAATAGCTATTTGTATGATATTAATTGGCATGTGTAAATGTAATTTAATATTAATTTAAGAAATCATCCTTTACTGCCTCCTCATTATAATAATCTTCAAAAGAAAAATGGTGGTTGTGTGGGAATCTACCTCCCCCCAAGTTTCCTTCTCTGTTTTCATTTATGTGCCATTTATGTGTAATCACATGATCCTTGCTCTTCTGTGGGAGTATAAGAAATGTTAGCAAAAGTTGGAGGAAAGTCATATAGGAAGAAATGTTTCTAAATGTATTGATAGTTGATCAGATGTGTTTTCCTTTGCAGGAGAAGATTTACAAATCTCTGCCTGGATGCTGTGAGCAGTTACCTGGTTGAGCTCCAGTCTATGAGCTCTTCAATAGCAGTACAAGCCATCACAGGAAATTTTAAATCTCTTCAGGCTAAATTAGAACGGCTTCATTAATTATTGTAATGTATTTTTATCTGCTCATTTTGATCTGTAAAATAAAATCTCAGCTGGGTCCAAAAATCAGGTGCTTTAAATCTAAGAAATTAAGAACAATTTTAATAGACATGTGTTTTTAATAAGTGGTTACTATCCATCCACAAACAGTACATTTGCCAGATGAATTCTCTTTTAGTTTTACTGGGTTTTTTTTTTTTTTTTAATAATCAGGCTAGAAAACAAACTAGATATGATTATTTATTATCTTAACACAAGGATAAAAAATATTTAGAAATTTTTGTTTTGAATTTTACTGCAGGCTGAAATTATGAATTTATAATATTCATTTTCATGTTAATCCAAGGATGTTGATATCAAAACTTAAAGAGGCCAGCTGAGNAACTCTCCAAGCCTCTCTGTACCCTTCTGAGCAATTCCTTCTTCAGTTATTCTTGGACATGGCTTCAGTACCCTTAAGTTCCAAGATTTGTCAGTATTTCCATGATTCTTCAAACCCTACTTTAGACAACACTAAGTCTAAAAGTCTTTGCAACATCACCCAGCAAAGAAAGAAAAAATGCACACATACTGCAATCTATTTGAACATATTTACCGTTCATTCACCACTTTATTTATTTATTTTTTTAGCTGAGCCATCCTGCCACCTGTTGGCAGCTCAGCGGCTGCTCAGCTCGGGCCAGGACTCAAACTGCTGTTGTTCAGAGTTCAAACTCTTGAGCAAGCTCTTAACCAACTGAGCCACTCAGCCCGCCCCATTTACCACTTTTAATCAAGCGTTATGACCAGCTACACATTATCATATCTTTATATCATGTTTTAGGAAATTTAAGAAAATCTTTGGTTGTTTTTACTTTCAGATAGTGTTTCACTATTAATTTCTAGATACTGACTTCTGGTTGGATGTATAATGTTGGCATTTTTCTCCCACAGCTTTATGGGGAATTTGCTGACCCATTTAAACTCGCAGAGTGTAAACTTGCAATAATTCATTGTGCTGGTTATTCAGACCCTATATTGGTGCAGACACTTTGGCAAGATATCATAGAAAAAGGTAAGTGTCCACTTACAAGTATATTTAACATATATTATTTAGTGAGTTGGTAAATGAATACAAACTGCTAGTGACTCGTATATCTAGGGTCCATGGAAATTTTATGAGTATAAGTAGAGGATCCATGGAGTGCTACCTGGATATGGTGGGGGGTGGTCCTCTAGAAAAGGATCCCAGTGAATACTGGAGAAGACTCTCAGTGTGTCACTTTTGTGGTTTGTGCTGCTTAATAAGGGAGACTGAGTCACTTCCCTCAGAATCTCATAACCAGGGTCCTGGTAAGATACGAGAGTATATCAAACTAACAGAGAGCCTGCTCGTTATATTAATGTAAGTTTCAGTTCTGGAGTATTTTGTACGTTGAAACAATAAAATAGCCAATTTATACACTTCACATTAAAAAATATTTCTAAAGACATGCGACTTTCTTACAGAATTGAATGAAAGTGTGACGTCGAGCTCTTCAGATCGAATGCATGCTCTTAGTCTGAAGATTGTGCTCCTTGGCAAAATTTATGCTGGTACACCTCGCTTCTTTCCTTTAGGTAAGCAGCAACCTCAGGTGCTGTCATGGGGGTTTTTCCAGTTGATGATTTTCTTCACTGACATGGAAAAAAAATGGTATTTAGAGTGAAATAATTTCTTTGTTGCTATTTAGTTGAGCATTTTAATTCTACCTCTCCAGAAAGACCTCCCAAGAATAGCAGAATTTGATGAATAGTTGGGTGTGGGACTTTCTTTGACCTTCCAAGTTTATATATCTGTGTTGAGATAGTGTTGACTAATAGACCATAATGATTATATTGTTGGTAACCCTATACAAATTTGTGAAGAGAAAAGAAAACTTGCTGGTGTTTTTGTGAATGGGAAATCTGTGATTGATTCAGCTGCTCTTATTATATTGAGGGGACATTTTTCTTTAAAATAGTGAGTAGTTGTTTTAAAAATGTAATTTTTGAGCCATTGTCTTATCGCCAAATATGCTGACTATAATTGTTATGTACATGACTAATTATTATGAACCATTTCCCAACCTATCATGTTTTTTTCACTTGTAAAACAATAGAATCAGCATAAATACATTTTCATAAAGTAGAATGTTAACCACTTTGTGTTTTTGAAAGATGTTGAGAAATATGAGAATGATTATAATATAACATTAAATTTTTTTTACAAATGAGGATACAGACTTATTTACAGACCATCTCTGATTTACTATTTATTCCCTGGACATGGTAAAAAATAAAACCATTATAATCATACCCTTATTTCTTGTAAGTACAGTATTAACTGCTATGCCATTTCATTGACTAGAAAAATAAAGAGCAAGAAATATATAGATATAGATATAGA
>NW_017731496.1:1015315-1030630 GCF_001890085.2 Hipposideros armiger | reverse complement strand
GCTAAAAAAAAAAAAAAAAAGTTACTTAGGTGTTGGGTTTATCCTTGGAAAAAAATTTCCTCCCCCTACCAATTTTGTCATTTCCAATCCTTGAAGATTAATGTATGTGTAGTTGGGTTTTTTTGGGGTTTTTTGCATAGTTGTTTTTTGAGCAGGTGACAAACTTGTGAATATTATTCTATGTCCTGGAAATCTATACAAGGAGATACGGTTTTCCTCTAGTGTCTGCCTAGTTCTTCTTTGGCCATGTGACTACTGATTTCGTTAGAGAGCGATTCTCAAAGTGTGTGCACCAAACCAGCACATCAGCATCATCTGGGAACTTGTTAGAAATTCAGATTATTGGGCCCAATCCCAAGCCTACTGAATCCAAAATTTGGGATGAGGCCCAGTACTCTGTTTTAACAAGTCCTCTGGGGCATTCTGGTACTTGTCAAGTTTGAGAACCACTTCATTAGAGGATGCGAGCAGTTTGTGTGCATTGAGCTCCCTAAGTGATTCCTTCTCCGCCCTCCACAATCAATAACCACACCCATGAGTTTTACCCAAGACACACAGTATATAAAGCCAAGTTATTAGTAATGTAGTTTTTAGTCTTTAAGAAAATTGGAGTAACTAAACCAAGTGCCCCAAAGTCATGGCAACAACGAGAGAGGAGAATGACCAGTATTACCAAGATCAGTTACCTTCTGTCTATTGTCATTAATGCATGTCTAGCGATTTTTAAAATACATTTTGAAAATATTTTTCCTTCCACTTTTAATTTTTTCCCAAGACATAGGTTGTCCTTTCTATATTTATTCTCTTAGAATTTAGCTTCCTTTCTCCTATAATCTTTAATTTATAATATTTAATAGAATGTCAAAATATTAGGTACCACTACCTGCTATATTTCTCAGCTTTTTGGTTCCTTACATTTAGTTTTTTTGAATATGGAAAATGAATGTATGCTCTGCTTGTTAATTCCGTAAATTTAAAATTTTGTCATGGCTTCTTAAAAATGAAAGTCTTGCTTAAATGTTATGATTCAGCCATGACTCCAGTTCTGCTAAATACATACATGGTTTTGTTTTATATATATGTACACATAATATATAAAATATATATAACTATATAGTTTTGTTTCAAGTACATTTATACACAAGCACATTAATGTATATGTGACATATACTCAACTCGCAATATTGAAGCTTCTTTCAAAAGGGCCATAGGGTATCACGGCTAAACTGTCCTTAGGAGTCAAAACTCTGAACCTTGTCCCTTTTATTTACATGGCACCTTTTGAGAGGCTCTAATAATTCTGGCTGCACAGCAGATGTTTTAAATGCTCTTTGGAGGGTAAGATCTCAAAAAGAAAAGAAATTAGGTCCCCTCCTTTTTAGTCCTCTGGAACAGGGTTTTTAAAACTGGCATTCCTAAGAATCACCTGGATAGCCTTATAAAACAGATGCGAGTTCCACCTCCAATGTGATGCTGATTTCAGCGGTCAGTGGATCAGACTTGGGGTAGCACTCTTCTGCATTAATATACTTTGTACTTAGTGTTCATTCAACACATTATTTCTGTATAGTGACTATAAATATATATAGGCAATGAATAAATTGAACATAGTTTATAAAACAGTGCATTCATTATAGGCAGTGAGGAGTTACTGAAGCCCTTGGCGTGACATATTTATGTTTTAGATAGATCATTTTATTGTAGTATGGCAAAATGGTTAGGAGTAACCATTGAGTAACTGCAAGTACGGGATATTGACCTTGAAATGCATGTGATGTATGTTCAACATTTCTTTAGTTATACCCAACTTTCTAGGGACTTGTTCATTGAACAGCTCTCTGCTAACTACATAAACTTCCTTCACTTTTATGTATTATAGTTAATTTCATCTCAGGACTCTCACAGATTACTCATTCTCTTCAGGATACTTCCCACCTCCATATGTTTTCCTCTTGTTCGTGAGAGGAAAATTATGAATAGTGATATAGTCGTATTAAGGACATGAAGAACTAAGAACATTGAATCCAAAGGTCTTGAAAGGGCACATAATTTCCTTTTATTTTCTATCAGTTTCTTTATTTAAATTCTCTTAGCAAGAAAACATTTTTCAGAATATTTCTGAGTCCTCTAGTAAAATCATTTAAACTCTTCTAAGTTTTGTTTTCCTGATAAGGAAATTTTCCTCATAAGCAGATTGAAGCTAAATGTAACACTTAAATCCAAAATTTTGTGAGAACTAAACTAATCTGTTTTTTATCCAGTTTTGTTCTGCTTCAAATATTGGAGTAGTTAAAATACTGTTTTTACTCTTTGATTTCAAATAAACATTGGTTCTACTGCTTTATGGCACTTGAAATGATAACATTTGTTTTACAACTCTCAGTTATGCTTTTTGCATTTTGGCAACTCCTATCAGCAGGAAGACTAACTCTTTGGAAGATTAATCAATTAACCACATGGGAGCGAGGACTCATATCCCCAGCCCACACCTGAGTGTGCGCCTGTGTGATGAACTTGGATGACCCCCAAAGCTCCTCAGTCAAAACGTGACCAGATCTCCTGCTCTCCCTATCTCCTGCTCACTCTTGTGCCTCCCCCTTTATGTTCTACCTCAGTCTTTATTATCTAATTATTCATAAAAAGAAAGCAAGCTAAATGAATTGGTTAAGTATTCTTGAAACAACTTCACATTAACAGACTACCTGTTCTGAATTATTTTTGGACTCAGATATTGATGTCTGTTTTCCAACACAGTATTGATGGGATAGGCAATCTGCCATGACCATGCCTGTTCACGCCCTGGCAAGGTATGCCAACAATGCAAAGCCCTAGCCGCTCTACCCAGGCCCTTTCTGAGGGTTGTGTTTGCTGAGATCGTGACCTAAACAATGAGCTGGCCACTCACTATAAAGCAGGAAATCTCCCAGCTCACAGTTCCTCTTCTGTAATACAACCCACGTCACTTATGTAAGCACCCATATTGCCTCTGTGGAAATTGTAAGGCCTGGGGAACCTCACAGACTGACATTCTGCCTGTTGCGTTTGCCTTGAGAAATAGTCCTTTGTCTCAAACCCAAGGAGTAGTTTTCTGCCACCATCCATGAAACAGTAATAGGAGGGCTTATTAACTTGCAAGTAGGGTAATATACCAAACTCCACAGACTGAAAAATAATTTCTGACCATCAGGAATGTTGGTAATGAACCATTTCTTAAGAATGATCTGACGACTTAGGAATTTTCTCTCAAGTTGCTGAGACTTTCTGCAAATTTTGATGCACATACACTCAGACAATTACTGCCACCTGGCTGACAACTGTTGTAAAACATCCCAGTTTGAGAGTACATCAAATGGGAAATACATCTTAGAATGGGTGAAATATAGTAGTTGATACAATGGATATTTTTTTGTTTATTCATGATCCTGATAGCAACCTGACTTGGGTATCTAATTATAAGGGTACTTGGTAGAACGAATTCTTAAATCTATCCGTTCATTTTCCACCTTCCTAAAAGGAACCCAATTTCATTTGACTGTCTTCCTTCCCCCTCTGTAGGTGAGAGTAGGTCTTCACAGGTACAAGCCAATCAGGACATCCTGGCCATCCTCACACAGTGTTTGTGTTTCATGAAATCTGACACATTCAGGGCAAGTGACTCAATCTAGGTTAATGAGATGTGAGGGGAGGTGTATTTATTGGAAAGAAACTTCTTCACTCTTCTGATAACTATCAAAAGAGATGTTCTCCCTTTTAGGGTGTTTGTGGCTTACCAGCCTTAAGTCAGTGGTGTGCTGGAGCCCCTGATACTGGGTTCCAAGTGCTGTTAATCTCTTGTAGTCTATGCTAGCTAGAAACATACAGCGAAGGGAATTCTGGAAAATTAATTCAGCCTAGCCAAACTGACACATTACAAAGCCACCACACCACCCATTTGTCGAATCAATGACACTCCCCCTTTATAGAGAAGATAGATACCACCTAGAACAAAGATTGTTTTCAGCTTCAAGTTTCCAGACAAAATTATTTTATTCTTTTAGCGAAACATCTGTGTAAATAGTTCAGCTTTATTCACAGAGACGGGCTCTCTAGATTTCTTGTTATATATGAAACTCAAAGCATTAAAGTCTGAATATGGAGCTTTACTATTGATACAAGCCACAATGTAGGGACAATACAGAGAGTATTCAGAATATATGTAATAGGAGTACTATCCAGGCAAGAAGAGGAAGAAGAAAGCTCCTCTGGCTTGGCTGAAACAAGGAGTCTGTATTATTTCAAGGGAAAATCTGATGGGGATGGGGTTGAAGAGAAAGTTGAAAGCAGAATAGTGTTTCCCAGTAATTAGGATGTTCCTCCATCCCCAATTTGGGATGATCCCAGCAGAATAAATCATGACATGTAATAGGGAAAGGAGTCATTATTCTTGACCTGCTCTCAACTTTTATGTCAAGTTCAAGGGACATAACATTTTCACATGCTGGGGGCATTGGGAAGGAGTTTGAGAGCAAGGGAACCCCACTGTAGAGGCAAAGGAATGGAAAGATGAAGGGTGTTTCTGAGCCTTCGTGGGTACTGTAGCATCATCAAGGAGGAAATTAAGAGGCCCACTAGCTGTACCACATTAGACACCGATGCAGAAGACCTAGCAGCAAACATCAGACATCCTGAAGCAGCAATGGGTAAGCATATAGAAAACGAAATTTGAATACAATCACTGTCTCCGCCATTGCTGTTAAGGCACAAAACCCTTCCTACCACTTCCATGAATCCAAACTGTAGGTTAAGTAGAATGAGAAGAAAATCAGCAACACAGAGCATTTATTTCAAAGAGACTTTATCAAAGAAGAAATGCAAGTGACATTGTTAAGATGATACCAGAATGAGAATGAGGTGGGGTGGCCATCCAGGAAAAACTCAAGGAACAGGTGGTGAAGCGTGTGGACCATTTCATCCTCAGCAAGCTGTGAGCCCATACCATTGTGAGAAGAGCCTGCCAGAAGTCACCCAGTGACCTGGCTGACAGGCCTCAAGCCTGGGAATGAATTTTTCCCATTGGATGGGAAAGGCAATGCGATTCCTTGTGACCGATTATGTGGACATGTGGGAGGACATGGAAATGCTGGTGGATGAAGGGCTGGTGAAAGCTATTAAGAGTCTCCAACTTGACCTCCAAATCGAGAAGATCTTAAACCAGGCTTAAAATATTAAGCCAGTACTTAACCAGATCGAGTAACACCCATACCTCAGTCAGGAGAAGTTAATCCCGTATTGCCACTCCAAAGGTGACTGTTTACAGGCCCCTCGACTCTCCCGACAGGCCCTGGGCCAAGCCTGAGGACCCTTCCTTACTGGAGGATCCCAGGAACAACACAATAGCTGACAAACACAATAAAATCCCAGCCCAGGCTCTGAGCCAGTTCCCCATGCAGAGGAATTTGGTCATGATCCCCAAGTCTGTGACACCCCAATGCATGGCTGAGAACTTTCAAGTCTTTGATTTTGAACTGAGTAGCGAGGACATGACCAACTTACTTAGCTACAACAGGAAGTGGTGTGTCTGTGCCTCTCACAAGAGATCCCTTCAACGAAGAGTTTTGAAGTTGTGAGTGCCCGCTCTTCCCCAAGTGACCTGCTGTCATTTTCTCTGCCTCCTTCTCCCTTTATGTAGTGTACTATGGCCTGTGTCCCTCAGCAGTGGGGCAGTGACCTGCAGATGAACCAGAGAGGACTAGACCAACGTGGTGTTGGGTCCAAAGAGCAGTATCAGTAGATTAGAGGTCTCTTCCAGTTTTCTTTGCCCTTCTTGCCTGGCCGGGGTAAGTCCAACCTTGATACCCTTTTCTTTTTCTTTTTTTTTTTTTTTGATACTCTTTTCTACAAAGTGAAAAAGTGCCACTAACGATTGAGTTTTGGCTGCTTGGAACTGTAATCCTTTTAGCCAGACTTCTTGTCTCAAAGAAAACATACTTTGTGAGCTTGAAGAAAATTAAAAAAAAAGACTTACCGTGCTCCACATTGAGGTGGAGGCTGATGAAGAATTTTCAATTATAGAAAAATATTTTAAACTATATGTTCTTCGTAAAATGGGTGTAAATATGCCATCTTGTCAATTTATCACAAAAGAAACCAACCTGAAGACAAAGGGCAGAGTGAAAAGAATTACAGAAAAATGGAACAAGAGACCTGCCAATGAAAATTGCAAGAAACCTGCTGACCCTGCGTTAATGAGCTCATCAACTTCTTTAATTGTTAAATCTAATTTGTGTGAGGTTCTGTTATTTATGATCTTTATTAGGCTTGAAGAGAAGCAATTTAAATCAGGTAAGTCACCGAATTGGGAATTCAACATAGGATATCTAATATCCAAAGCAGGTCTTTTAATCACTGCACCATGACACAAAGGTGTAGTTTAAATGCCATTTTTTCTGTGGTGGTTGCTGAATCTGAAATCACTGGCTCCTCAAAATATGGTCCAAGGACCAGCAGCATTGGTGTCATCTGTTTCTTGTTAGGAAAGCTGATCTCAAGGGCCTGCCTACCCCAGACCTACTGAATCAGAATCTGCAGTTTAACAAGATTCCCAGGTGATTCATTTATGCATTCAGGTTTGAGAGGTACTGTTTTAATTCTTTTGAGTTTTTACAGCATCCATACTCATTGCTAGTTAAATACTCATCTGTCTCCTCCTCACCAAACCTGTGATAGCCTTGAAGGCAGGAAATACGTATTACTTTTCGTATTCTAACCACTTGTGATAAAGACTACTAATTGTCCATCAAAATCATTCTTTCAGTCTTAATGGGTACATTACTAATCTACATGTCCCAGCCTCACTTGCAGTTAGGTGTGACTAAGTTCTCTCCAATGCAACATGAGCAGAAATATTAGGTCTTAAGACTGTGGGCATTCTCGCTCTCTTTTCCCCTTTCCTTTGGCTGGAATCCACTGTGACCATCTTGATTATGCAATAAGAGGCTGGAGAATGACAGAGCAAGTATCATGAAAGAACCTATTATCTCTGAATGATTGTGTGTGCCAGAGCTACTCACCTTGTAATAATTACACCAAGAGAAATAACTGTCTATGTTCTGCAGGCCATGGATTGATTTTAGGGGCTTTTTGTTAGGCAGCCTAGTCTTACCCTAAATAATTCACTACTCCATCTTATCATAGACCTCAGCTTATAATGATTCCTTCCCCTTGTGGAGAGAGAAAAGTCTCAGACACACA
Organism: Hipposideros armiger; assembly: GCF_001890085.2. NCBI lineage: Eukaryota > Metazoa > Chordata > Mammalia > Chiroptera > Hipposideridae > Hipposideros > Hipposideros armiger. Next base: position 1,023,400 of record NW_017731496.1, on the reverse strand, counting down.
GATAAGCCCTCAGCAGCCATTTCTGTACTATATGATCCTAGCCATAGCTGATTGGTCCAGGAGTGGATCTCTTACCTAAACTGCACCATTTGCATTTTCCCTCTCAGAGATTTGCAATTTTGAACTGAGACAGGAGCTGAGGATAATTGGACCTGAGTGATGTTTATAGCAAAGCTTTAAAGCTGCACTGTGCAATATAGGAACCACGAGCCACATGTGGCTATTTGAATTTCATTAAAATAAAAAATTCATTGTCTTAGTTGCACTAGCTACATTTCAGGTGCTCAATACCATTGGTAGCTAAATGGCTACCATATTGGAAGGAGCAGACATAGAACATTTTCATCATCAAGGAAATTTCTACTGGACATCACTGCTCTCAAGAGAACATCTACAATCTGTCCTGTTTCCAATCTTGCCCAAAGATTGGTTGTTGAAACCATTCCTTTGATTCTGTAGGATACACCAGAATCTCAGCCATAAATTCCCTCTCTTGCTCAAGTTATTCAAATTTAATTTTACTATCTGCTACCAAAAGGACCGCAGATATTATACATCTGGCACTATAACTACGAAACACCAAATCCAATGGGAAATTCTCAGGCTTCTTTTTATTTGACCTTACTTGGATTTTCATATGCTTGACCACTCCTTCCTAGGATTTCATGACACTGCTCTCTTGGTTGTCTCCCATTCCACTCACATTCTCATAAGAAGTGGTCTGCTCTATTAAACTCTTCTTCAATATATATTAAAGAAAGGCAACCTTTAAAAAAGTGCCGGGCAGGCTGAAGGAGAGCATGCTTAGGTTACACATTCTACAATCCTCTCACTGGGCTTCTAAACCATGTATCTAATTGTTCATTAGAGAGTTCCACCTGAAGTCCAAAGGCACCACAAAACACATGTGCTTCAAATTGAACTGTTCCCCATTTAAAAGCTTAGATGTTTCCGACCTCCCCATCTCTCAAATGGGAAAATGCACTCTGCATTCTGCTTTCATGGAATTTACCGCTGCACTGTGACTCTCTTTGAAATATGGACAATATTGTCTTCCCCTTTATACCTAACACAGTGTCTGACACATAATAAGCATTCCATGATTTTTATTTTAGCAAACTGTAGTCACTTCCATAAATTTTTAAAGAATCTGGGACAGTCAACTCCAGAATTACACCACTGGGTCTGAAGGCCATCCAGCAAAATCGGTTATCCCATTACTGTCACATCTTAAGGCGGAGAAATGGGAACACAGACCACTGTGGGAATAAGTTAGAATTTCTCAGTTTCTGAATTTTTCTGCTTGAGTTAGGCTTTTTGTGCTAACTCTAGCAAGATTCATGTAAGGTGTTCCCGACTTGACGTGGACGAGCACCACCTCAGTTCTATAACCTTTGAGATAAATGGTGCGGAGCTGCCAGTATTCCAGCTGCCAGTTATCTCACATGGAAGCAGAGGGATAGGTTTGCGATGCTTGGGGAAGTTCTCCTGCCCTGTAATGTATCCTTCGTTTGCTAAGGTAAGCCAACCTGATAGCCCTGATTCACAGGGCCTGGCGATTTACTCAGCAGAACATACGTATCCTGGCCAAGGGTCGCAAGCCAAAATGCCTTCAAAAACCAGGCCAGGTTTTTCCACGTGTGAAGGGGAGGAGGACGGGTGGGGAAACGAAGAGCATGCCACTGCCTCAGGCTTACAGATTCAAGCTGCGGAAAAATGCTTTTCCAGGCCAAACAGAGCCTTAGAGCTGCTTGTCCCTGCCCCTTGTTCCCAGCCAGCCGGCTGCACCAGGACAGGGCCGAAGGAAGTGAAAACTGTAGTAAATAAGTCACTAGGATTGCGAGGACACACAACGCTTTCCTTCCTGCTTTAAGCTTCCCCCCTGATCTGGGGAGGGCAGTGTGCAACCCTTTCAGGGTCTCTGGCGTCTCCACGGAGGGTGACATCCCGTGACTTACACAGTGGTGGGTTATTAGACGGTCACCTGGAGGCGTCTGAGGAACGCCCAGGTGAGTGGAAACAGAGGGCCCGGCGCCGCCGCGAGGAGGCGGGGAGTGGGCGGCGAGCGCAGGGCGGCCCTAGAGGACGGGGACAGGGACAGGGACGCGGGAGAGAGCCTGGGGAACAGGAGGAGGGAAGGCCCGCGCGAGCTCCCCGCCCGCGCGAGCTCCCCGGCTCGGAGCAGGCGCCCTGGCGGCGCTCGCGCCCCCTGCCCCGCCCTCCGCGGTCGCCAGGGCGCAGGCTCGCATCCCGGCGGCCGGCTGGGCCCGCGGCGCTCGCCCTCCCGCCGCCCGCCACGCCCGCCGCGCGCCCCGCTCCATCGTCGGCCTCGCCGCGCCCTTGCTCGCCCCGGACGGGCCTGTCCCTGGCGGAGGTAACTGCCCGCCGATCGCCGGGGCCCCTCGCGTCCGCGGCCCCCTCCCCAAGCCGCGGGGCCTCCGGCGTCCCCCGTTCCCGCAGCCCCCTCGTCTCTCCCCGGCTTCCCCGGCGCCGCCCTCCCGCGCAGCATCCTCGGGCTGACGGAGTCGCCGGGTCCCCCAGCCCCTGTCCCGTCCCCGGTGGGCGCCTCCCGGGGCGGAGGGCGGGCCCCCGGCCGAGCCGCGCCCGCAGGGTCGCGTAGAAAACCGCGGGGGGGAGGCCTTGGGGATGACGCGTGCGAGGTGGTCGTGGGGAGACTCCCGTGTGTGACCTGAGTGGATGATAACTTAGTTGAACATTGAGGAATGGACGCCATTTCTCAGACTTGTCCGTGGTGGAAACCACAGAAGAACGAGGATTCGCTTTAAATTACATTCGCCCGTGTGTTTTCAATAAAGGTACTTGTTTTGGGTCGACTTAACATATTTTGTGAGTGTGATGGAGGTTACTTTTATTTCTTTCTCTTCCATTAACTGATTTTTACTTGTTTCGTGATGTTTATTATTGTCGGTAGCCTTGGCGTTTTATCGCCAGTTAAGTATGTAGCAGAGATCATCTTTGCCACTTAACAGGATGAGAACATCTTTTAGAGTTCTAAAAGATGGGAGATTATCCCTCATCAAATCCTGTGGGGCTCTAGTCTCTCATCTTGAGCTTTCTTTTTATCTTTTACGTTTTAGTTGCAAAACTTATAGCTAAGTATACATACGGGAAATTTTAAAGCAAATCCCTGGCATGAATACTTAAGTATATACTCTATCTCATAGTTAGGAGAGGTAAGGACCCTTTAAAAAAACCCACAAAACTCCGAACCATAATCTAATTGCCACTTACCACCAAAAATAACATTAATTTCTTGGTATCATGTAATACCCAGTCATGTTCAATTTTCCTATTGCCTTTTTTGAATTTGAAATAATTGTTAAGTTTACAGAAAAATTGCAAGAAAAATATAAAGAACTCCTGTACCGTTACCCAGATTGACCACTTGTTTATATTTTGCTGGTGTTTTATCCTTCTCTTTATACACGTGCACTTATTTTTCCCCAAACTATTTGAGAGTGGGTTCTCACATCATTCCGTTTCCCCCCTTAATACTACTCAGTACAATACGCATTTTCTAAGAAAAGTCACCTTTTATATAAACAAGTAAGTACAGTTACCAAGTTCAGAAAATTTAGCGTTGATGCAGGAAATTTAGCATTGATACATGACTTTTATCTATGCTATAGTTCATATTCCCATTATGTCACAATCATAATAATATCCTTTATAGAGCATTTTCTTTTCTGGTACAGGATCACTCAGGATATTATATTGCATTTACTTATATTGTTAATTTTAACTTAGAACAGATCTTGAGCCTTTGTTTCTCATGACATTGACGTTTTGAAGGAATAGTATATTATTTTATATCCTTGTCCTCAATATGGAATAGTTTCCACATGAATAGACAGGCTTGCATTTTTTTGGCTGGAATATTATATAAGTAATGTTATGTCTTTTTCAAGTTACCACAACCAGAGGAGTATAATGTCTGCTTCTTTATAGGTTAAGATGTTATCCCTTTTGTCCACTATCATTAGTATTTTTTCTTTTTTGCAAATTATCAAGTAATTTGTGAGGAGATAGCTCTAGAGTATGTTAATATCCTGTTCCTCATCAGAATCCCCCTCTCCCTGATTTAACATCCATTGATGGTCCTCTCTTGCATCAGTTTTTACTGTGATGGTTGCAAAATGGTGATTTCCCCCCCCCCTCATATAACTGTGGTCTCATTCTTATTTTACTTAATAGATTGTAACCCATTGCTCATTTTATTTATTTTGATGCTCAGAGTGCCCCAAATTTGGCCTGTGGGATTTGGACTTTCAATCTTGTTCGTGTTTCTTTCCTTTTTTTTTTAATTTTTTTTAAAGATTTTACTGGGGATCTGGGGAAGGGAAACAGTGTTGGGGAATTGGGGAAGGGGAACAGCCAAGTTGTGGTCCTTCAATCTTAGTTGGGGAGGGCCCAGCTAGCCCAGCTCCAAGTCCAGTCGCCATCTGGCCCCCCGTTGGCAGCTTGCGGCCGCTCAGCTCAAGGTGCCATGTTCAATCTTAGTTGCGGGTGGGTGCGGTCCACTATCCCATGCCTGAGTCTAACCCGCAACCTTGTTGTTAGGAGTACTTGCTCAGAGGCAGCTCAGCTCGGGCGTAGCTCACTGGCCCATGTGGGAATCGAACCGGCGACCCTGTTGCTCAGGGCTAATGCTCTTAACCAACTGCGCCACTCGGCCAGCCCCTTGTTCGTGTTTCTTTTTGACATGCCCTCATCGTATGTTTACTTCCTTACTTTGGGATAAGATCTTCCAGGTCCATCTAGTTCTTTCTCTACCCCAACACTGAAATCAGCCGTTTTTCCAAAGAGCCCTCATTCCTCTCACTGAGGAATGGTATTTAGAAACCAAGATTTGAGTGCTAAATTAGCGTATTGCTTCTGGGCTGTCACTGCTTCTAGTCCCTTTTAGAGGATAGAGCTAGAAATCATGAGTTTTTATACTGATACTTCCAATTCTAATGCAGCTCCTTACAGCTCTTCCTTACCTTTTTCCCATTCTGTAATTGATTCCTTTTTGTTCCACGGTGAGAATGCTGGCTTCCATCAACATCAGTGTATACATTCATTTGCTGAATCCTACAGTGCACACAAAATAGCTTCATAATTTCTATACTCACACACCTAGGAAAAACAAAACTACTAAGAAGAGTTTGAGTTTTGTTCTGTTTATCTAAGGTTGATAATATATGGTCAAAATACTCTTTAAAAGTTACTTGAATTAATCCTTTTTCTCTTCAGTGTAGTTATTCACTTGAAATGCAGTCAGGTTTATTTGCTTCTCTTTGTATTAAGTTCTTGGACCCCCCCAATTCTTGTTTTAACATAATTCCAAAAGTCAAAACTGTACAAAACTATATTAAGAAGCATCACTCCCTCCCTAGCCTTTCTACTTAGTTTGCCTTACCCTTAGTAGTTAACCTATTTTGTTAATTTTTGTTTTATTTTTCTATGTATATACAATTTTGCACTTTTTTCAATTAATATATTCTAGAAATTGCAGTTCACAGATTATTATTACAGATCTTCCTTATTCTTTTTAGCAGCTGTTGAATATCTTTCCCAACTGGTTTATTTGAATTGAGATCCAAAAACGGTTTTCATATGTGTATATTGAATTTGGTTATATGTCTCTTGTATCTATTTATCTATGCATTATTATATGTAAAATACATATATAACAGTTTTTCCCCTTCCTCCCTTTTTAAAATGCCGTTTATTTGCTAAATAAACTATATAATTGGCGCATCATTTTCATCAAATGTTCAATCTCTTCATTTACTTATAAGTATATGGATTCATGGTTTCCTATTTTATTTTGTGGATTTATTCTGTAGAATTTTTTACATTCCAAATATGGTTGATTTTATTCTCCTGGTGTTTTTAGTATGTTCCTTCAGTTTCTTTATTTCTTGTCAACTGGTGGTTAGATTCAGACACAGATTCAGGTTTTTAATTTTTTATCTTTGTAAGACTATTTCATAGATGGTTCTGTGTACTTCTATCTATGTAGCATCATATCGGAAGTCATAATGTCTGTTTGTTTCACTGTTAGCAATTTTAAGATTGATTAGTGGGTTTAGGGCATGTCAGTCCATCTCTTATGAAGTTCCCCGTGTACTTTCACCTAATAGTTTTAGCAGCCACTGATACTGTTTGACTAGATCTATTTCATTAGGAGCTGCAAATGATGCTTTTCTAATGCTATCATTATTCTTGCATTTGGTTAGCTCTTCTTAAGGAATTTCTTATTTATAATTTTTATATTTAAATTTATAAAAATAAATACTAAGGAAGTAATTATCTAGAATCTTAGGATATTCTGAGCAATTGAAAAACATAAAGTATGAGGATGACTAGCATCCTAATAGGTCATTCCGTGCTGGACTTGAATAGTCTTTTAAAGCTTGTTTTATTTTTCAAAATCAGCTATTTTCTTATTAAATATGGCATCAATCGTACCAAATAAATGCAAATTTTTTGGATTTCATAAACTAATAGAATTAGGAAGAAGGGAATTTAAAAAAAGAAGGAAGAATAAGGCTATGCTTGAATACAGCCCAGGCCCGTGACCAAATGCCATCATTGTTCATGATTTCTCAATTGTAAAAATTAAAAAAATATATTAAATTTGGGATAATCACAGACTTACAGGAAAATTGCAAATACAGTACAGATAAACTATTTTCATGAACCATTTGAGAGTGACTGACAAACATATTCCTTTACCTTTGAATATTGTAGTGTGTATTTTCTACAAACAAGGACATTTGCCTACGTAACTGCAAGACAACAATCAAAATCAGAACATTAACATTTATACATTACAACCTTCTAATTCTCAGTTTCTTTTCCTATTCAAATTTTTTGCCATTGTCCAATATTGTCCCTAATAATGAAAGGATAAAATTTACAGTTACTCATTATGTTTAGTAGTCAGGTTTTCCATTTGGAACCAGTTTCTCAGTCTTTTCCCGACTTTCATAACCTTGAAACCTTTGAAGGTTACACATCAATTGTTTTGTAGAATGTCCCTCAGTTTGGGCTTGCCTGATACTTCCTTGTGATTCATTTAATGTATCTTTAGCACATAGATCACAGAGCTGTTTTTCTTATTTACCTATTAGGTGGCACATGATTTCCATTTGTCCCATTTCTAGTAATTTTCATTTTTTATTAAGTTTATTGGGGTGATATTTGTTAGTAAAATTATGTAGGTTTCAAGTGTACATTTCTATAATACATCATCTACATATTGCATTGTGTGTTCCCCACCCAGAGTCAGCTCTCCTTCCATCACCGTATATTTAATCCGCTTTTCCTTCTTCTACCAGTCCCCCTCCCCCCTTACCCTCTGTGTCTGTGGATTAAATGGAGTCTGCCTGGCTTCTTCATTGTAAAGTTAATCTTTTCTCCTTTGTAATTACTGAGTATTTTATAGTGAGATACTTTGAAGCAATGTAAATATACCATTTTCCATCAAATGTTCAATTTATTTTTTTTTATAATTATATAGATTCATGGTTTCCTATTTTGTTTCATGGATTTTACATCCATTACTATAGTTTGTTTTGGTGCTCGTATTGTCCTCACTTTGGTCAGTGGGATAACTTTCGTTGTGGCTTCTGTGTCCTCCTCACTCAGCTTAGGCGCCAATACTCTGTGCCAGGATATCCCACAGTGTGAGCGTCCTTCTCAGATTCTCCCAAGAATGGACCATTCGCCCAAGATTTATGCTCTCACCCTGCTTGGGCTCTGACAGACTTCTTGTCCTCCACTGCAGCTGTCCTCATACCCAGCATGGGGACTTGCCAGGCATCTTCATTCATGATATCTCAGGGCTTCATTTATGTATGTATGTATGTATGTATGTATGTATGTATGTATGTATGTATTTATTTTAGCTGAGCCATCCTGCCACCTGTTGGCAGCTCAGTGGCAGCTCAGTAGCTGCTCAGTTTGGGCTGGGCATTGAACCGCTGTTGCTCGGAGCTCGCGCTCTTGAGCAAGCTCTTAACCAACTGAGCCACTTGGTCTGGGCTTCATTTTTATGTAGGCTAGTTTGGACTT
>NW_017731496.1:1012182-1013125 GCF_001890085.2 Hipposideros armiger | reverse complement strand
AGAATATATATGAAAACAGTTAATTCAAAACAGCATGCTTTTCCTAGATGATAAAAAATGATCAAGGCTAGGGGTTACAGAAGCCATATCTATTTTAATTTATCTTAATAATTTAAAAACTTGCCCATACTACTGTTCAAATTGATGAAATTAAACAGCAGATAACTCAGTTTCAGCTTGCAGAATTGGAAGATACTCCTATAAGTTTAACCTTCAAAGAAACCTAAATTGCAATCATTAGGTCATCTTACCAGGTAATTCTAATAAGAGGTATTTTAAGATAGAATGAAAAATCTCCAGGTTACATAATCAACCTTATTGTTCATTTTATGATTTGTGGTACAAATGTATAATTTTTCTTAAATGACACTTTTTCTTTTCTGAGATAACTTATTTAGATAAGTTGAATTAACTTCTGGAACCTTTTAAGTCTCTCACATATTTCCTCTCTTAGGAAAATGAAGCTGTTTTTCTTTTGAATGGTAAATTCATAAATGAAATTAATTTAATATCGGGAAGGACAAAGAAGAAAATTCCTAGTCTGCAGCCTTTGTTAAAGGATGTTATTGTCCTAACAACATCCAGTAATGGTTAAGTAGTACTAATATTTTCAAAGGGCTGGGTTAACTCTTTTTTAATAATTTGGGGTAATATTAGAGGAAATACTAGATTATAAGTGTTTCGTTTCCTTTTTGCAAACAGATGCCTGGCTGGCTGGGGTGCTCACTACAGGAGAGCTTTTCCTCTGGAACAAAGATCAAGATTGTTTGAAAACTATACAAGCAACTGAAAAGCCTAAGGAAATGATTAAAGCTGCAATAGGCGAGAATTTGTTTAAATTGGTTTAACTTGATAAATAGAAGGGAAAGAAGATGAAACATTTTCCTATTAGTATTTAAAAACTCTCTGTGTCTGTTATCTGTGTGTGTGTGTGTGTGTGTGT
>NW_017731496.1:1006427-1009117 GCF_001890085.2 Hipposideros armiger | reverse complement strand
CAATAAAATAGAAAGAATGCATTAAAATCATGTAATCCCTAAATAAGATTTACTAAAATAGTGTGATTTTTGGGGAGTTCTTTTTATTTTCTTTATTTTTTATGCTATAATACCTTATTAAGGTGTAATTTATATAAAGTAAAATGAACAAACCTTAAGTGTACAACTGGGCTTGAATAAATATGTGTGTGTAACCATACTCATATTAAGTATACAACATTGCCACAATTCCTAAAAAAAAACACCTCCTTCGCTACCTATTTAATCCCTTTAAAAATGTAAGCAATAATTTAGAAATATGTCTATTTAAATCATTAGTGGAAGCAGATGTATTTGGGGTTGACTGTGGATCATGCTATTACTATCAAAACTCTGATACTGAGCTTGTTTCATTGGTGACTGCTCTTTTGTTACCTGGATGAAACTTCTGAATGGTTGCTAAGAGGTCCTCTAATATATGTGCATATGTAGGAATTTAGTTGGACCCTTTAATTTTTTTGTAATGAACTAATTAATTTAAAACTCACTGTACTTCCTGTTTTCAATTATTTCATTATTTTCTTAGATCATTGCCATACCGTGTTCACTGGGCACAGCAAGATTGCCTTCTGTGTCGTCTAATTCCCAAGTGTGAGCCAGTGAAGTCAAGAGGAGCTCTAATCTCTGCCTTTTCAAGAGATGGCCTTACCCTGGCAGCAACTCTTAATCAGAAAGACCCAAAGGTCAGTGAATGTATTCTGGCTTGGAAGTAACCTATAAAAGCGAGAATTTGGTCGTTTTGAGATTTTTTTCCCCCCCGAAGATAGTTTTTTTCTTAATATTATTTTATGTTCTTTGAATTGGTGTTTTCTGATCCATCTTAACATTGTTGGTTGGTAAAGTTATTTAAATTAGCTACCATAGTTTTCAAAACTTGGCCTTTGGAAGTGAAAAAGAGGATAAGGGAAAAGGAAGAAAGAAGGACAATGTGGTAACTGATGTTCTTAAAATGTAGTATAAAAATGAGAAGAGTTAGAGTGGTCAATATTGTTTTGCCCATTGGGAAAGACCCCTCGTTTATTGATATAATAATAGATCTCTAGTCTCTAGATTTATAAGTAATGATTAAAGTAAAATAATTTTAATAATGATTTTGTTGTCTCTTTTTTTTTTTTTTAATCTAGGCAACTCAGGTATTATTTATAAACACACTGAATTTTGTTACTCTCTGTGGTAGCCTTAAAGGATGTAGCAATAAAAATCCTGTGGTTCCAGCTACACTTATCAGGTAAGAACTCTTTTGTGTTTCTAAATATTTTTATTTTCTTTTCCAACAGTCTGATAAGTTTAAGTCTCTGATAATTCAATAATGTCTAAATAGGTATTTAGATAGATAATGCAAGTTACTTTCAGCACTTGTGCTTGATAGATTCTAAAAATTNTGATAAATATTAATATTATTTGTGCTTTTAATTTATTATTAGCATAGTTTTACATCCTGAATGGTAACATTATTTATGCTTCTTATTGTCAGAATAGATAAATTACGTACTTTTCTGGGGAGAATTCAAACTTCAGAGGTTTAATTACTTCTTTTTTTTTTTTTAGCAAGCTCTTTGAGACTGTATTTGTATGTATCTGGAAATGGGAAAAGAGTTCTACTTATAACTCCTTCTGGATGTATATTTCTTTGGGAATGTTTGGAATTCAAGACTATCTTATCTTCTAAAAGCCCTTCACTGATGGGCCAGTGGTCCCAGATCATGCCTGAGGAAGCCGTTCATTTGCCATCCCCTGAAGATAAAGAAGCTATAGTGCATGCTGCCTTTATAAAAAATGAGGTAAATTTCTAATCTGACAGGATGTTCCAGAAGTTGAGATCTCAGATCCTTCAGAACAGAAACCATCTCTGATTCTATTGAGCACAGTGTGGAATGGCATAGCTGTAGATCTCTAGTCATTGACTGTCACATTAATTGTGACATTTTTGTGGAAAAGATATTTTTATACATCTTGGTCATATTTTAAAATATGTTTATTAAAAATGGTTTGAACTTAGAGTTTCCTTTCTCTTTCCCTAGTTTTACTTATCCCTGGTTTTAAAGTATAACTAGTTTTGTAATGTAAAAAGCTAGAATTGATGATATTAAATAAGCCATTTAATTCCCAGGAAATAATACATTCATTAACTAAAAAACATTTTATTGGGTTGTTGGAAAAGTCATGACGTATTTTGTCTATGTTTTTCAAAGGTCATTTATTTATATAAAGAACAAAAATCAATCAATGATATGTTGCCTGTTTTGTTCGATAACCTTTTGCCATCTTTCAGTGAGCTTCATAATTCCTCGTTCATAGGACCTGTCTTTATTTGCGTAAAACTGAACCAAGGTGCTGATTTACAGCCTCATCTGAATGGAATCTTATACCACACAAGGAGTTTTGAAGAGAGCGAAACTAATGGAAGTCTGACTGCACAAGGTCAGGCGAATATGGTGGGTGAGGCAACACATCCCATCCAAGATCCAATAATTTTTGACGGATGATCAAACTTGTGTGTGGTCTCTTTACAATTAACAAGCTCTGGATGTTTCTGAATGATGGATTTGTTCAAACTGTCCAATTGCTGACAGTACACATTCAAATTGATTGTTTGATTCCTTGGTAGGAGCTCAAAAAACACGACACCTTTAAAATCCCACCACGCTGAG
>NW_017731496.1:1001508-1003152 GCF_001890085.2 Hipposideros armiger | reverse complement strand
TTTTTCTTTGGAATAATGATTGTTTTCTTAGATTTTTTTTTTCCTTACTGATTCTTGAATTTTGATGTTTGTTTGCTAGACCACAGCAGTTTACATTTCAAGATTCAAATAATTCTGTAGATTCATCAGCTTCTGATAGTGACCCTATGAGACAGAGATTTTCTATAAAAGCACACTCACGATTACCCTACCTCATTATTTCTGATGGATACATGGTCACAACCCTTCGATTTCTTGATAACCTGTCTCCATCAGTGCTCATGAGATCCCTTCTACTCGATTCAACCCAGAGGCTTGAGAAAATATACCAAAGTGTGGTATTGTCTAAGGTAAAGTGCTTTTTGCTATCATTAATAAAAGTTGACTTCTTTTCAGATTTAAAAACTACACTGACAGTAATGCCTTTGGATTGTATATAGTTGTCTGTAGAGCTTTTTACTGCTTATAATAGAATTACAGATAAAATTCTGCTCTTGGAAATCTGTCTTCTGTAGCCAAAAGGCAAAGGACTGAACTTGCGATCACTGGATTCCCTAAGGCTGAGCCTGTTAAAACACCAAGGAAATGAAAGTTCAGCTGATTCTACTGTCCCCAGATTCTTGCAGGTAGAGGAAACAATGAAGTTAAATGAAAGAACTGCAGATTTGCAGGTATTTAGTAGCAGTGTTTTATTTACTTTGAATAATTACATATTGACTTCATTCCAAGAAACATATTTTGTTTTGTTTTTCTTTTGTTAATAAAGGGAAGAGAAATTTGAGAACACCAAAGTAATTCTATCTGTAAAGTATTAAGTAGTATTAAGTGTAATTTTTTTTACTCATGTTTTAGGATATTGAAGCAGAAGAAACTAATGAAGGCATATACTTTCCAAACAACTCATTCTCTTTTTGGAACCAAAATAGTGATCCATTGTTCAGTAGCGCCAAGGAGGGAAGGTTGGAATTTGCTTCTATGTTTGATACAATACATGCAAAGGATAATACTGAGGAGACAGACAGAACCATTACAGAATTGCATTCTGTCCAGAAAAAGCTCCTTGCAGCATGGACTATAGGAATTTCAAAAAACGTGACAGAGAAAAATTCAATGTTAAGTTACACAGTAGTTTGTATCACTCATTTTTTCTACATTCTTCAGTTTATAAAATGTCCTTTCCCCAAATTTGATCTTTTTTCAAACAAGAGCCCAAGACATAATGCATGGGTACTTTGTATCTTTCAACTTTTTCACCAGTGTTTATCAATCCAGTATTGGGATATGAGATACAGACAAGATGTGGGACATTTGGTAAAGCTGACCTCAAATACTGTAAAGCTTTTGCTGACTCAGCAACAACAGGGTCAGTTATTCTCAGAGAGGCTTTTAGCCTGTTTTCATTTACTCAAAATGGTAGCTGAGAATTTAAATGGCATATATAGTCTTCAACCTGAAGCTTCAACGGATGGAAGTAGAACAGCAAATCAAGACTCACTGGTGGCACCTATTTTTCGAATATTTCAAGATCGCGGTTCTCAGAAACACCTGTCTTGGAACTCATCTTTCAAGATTTGTCCTCAAGTAGTGAATCTTGTTCAACAGCCAGGACACAGGTATAATTACTTTAGTGTTAGGATACCATCAGCATTATAGATTTTTTTCCTT
>NW_017731496.1:996899-997628 GCF_001890085.2 Hipposideros armiger | reverse complement strand
GAATCAAGTTGCTCCCAGTTGAAGGGGCTTATTCCTGAGTTTTGCATGATTAAGATTACTGGAAATCTTGCCTTTGTATAATTCCTACTGTAAGTTTTACCAAGAGAAAAAGTCTTACCCATGTATTTTTAACTTTAATGGGAAGAAATAGTATGGTTTTTTAAAACTTATAGTGACCAAATGAAAATTACTGCTTGCAGGCTAATAAAATTTTCTCAAGATCCCCTGTGTGTGTGTGTGTGTGTGTGTGTGTGTGTGTGTGTGTGTGTGTGTATGATTTTATTAACAATAGTTTTGAGTGCCTACTATATGAGAGGTGGGGCAGAAGGTGCTGGGGTATATAGTGATAAGATAGAAATGGTTCATACACATATAGAACGAATATTCTTGTGACTATGTACCAAGTGATTTCTGGGAAAGAAAGATAATTTTGGTATTGTTGGGGCCATAAATTTCGTAAAAATTAATGGTAACTTAGTATTTATATATGTTTAATAGTTTTTAACTATTTCAAATTTCTGAATTTTGGTTCTCAAATAGGGGTGATACATGTTTGCTCCTGTTAGTTTATATCAGAATGACCTCAGGAATCCGGATATAAGTTACCACATATCCACCCCACTCTTCTCCCTCCACCGCACACATCCCTTTCGTTCCTACCTCCCAAAGAATCATAGTAGTGAGCCACTCGTACTAATGGGAGTAGATCGTAATTCCAAGATCTAATGG
>NW_017731496.1:986148-991849 GCF_001890085.2 Hipposideros armiger | reverse complement strand
AAAAATTATTTAAAGTTGTGTGTGTAATCATAAAACCAGGACTACTGTGGGACCCTTTGTTTTCATTAGTGCTGTTATCCATTAGGGAATGATGAGTCTTCTAACTCTAGATTCCTAGAACATACTAATTATAACTTCACTCTTTTTTTTTAGTAAATGAAAAGATAATATAACTATATAAAAGTTGGTTTTGGAAAAAGGACTAATAAGTTTCAAGTCTGAACTTCTACGTCTGGTAGTATTGTTTTAGATGATCTTCCACAATACTTGTATGTTTGATAGGAGTTCTAATATATTCACACCAAATTCTGGATAGTGTCTACCTCTTGAGAGGAGGAGTGGAATATGACTTCCTAATATAAAAGCTCCTAAGTCTTCAGTTCTGCCACCTGCACCCCCCTGCATTATGCCTTCTGGGACATGTCGATATTTACATAATTGAAGTTATACTGTATGACTATTCTGTATTTTTCTTTTTTTAGCTTTATATTATAAGTCATTTTTATTGTATTATATAAGTGTTGTGATTGACTATTAAGAAAAAGAAAAAAAATACTATCCCACTACCTTCAACATGTTATTTGAGTGTCTTTTTTGAATTTTTTTTCTATTAATATTTTTCATTATTTTTGATTTAGAACTATATTCCAAGAATATTTTTATTATATAGTTGGTATTATAGTATCTTGTATAATTCTGGGGAAAGTATTGTGTTCTGATTGCCTATAACAAAGTAACAGAATAGTTATTAAATTGCTGTATAGAAGTTTGGATGTTTTGCATGTCAACCAATATGTTCATTTTTGATGATCAGCTTTTCAGGTATGAGATTTTATCCTACAAAGTAGGATAAGAAGTATAATATCAATTTTAACTATTTTATCTAATTTTGTATTGGGTAGATCCCATTGAAGAGGAAGATGCAAATCTGCTGTTCGGTTCAGTGCAAGAAGTACTGAAAGCAGCAGTTATGGCCGATGCAGATATTCTCTCGGAGGCATTTCAGCTCCTGATGAGCTCTGCCAAGGACTTCAGTAGGAGACTGTGGGGTTTAGTGCCGGTCGGCTTGTATCTTCCAGCTCCTCCGTTATATTGTCCACAGCCAGCTAATCTTAGCGAAGTAAGTTTAGCGCTTAACCTTTCAATTAGTTTAAAGTTGACTTGATTTTGTCCAATTTTTATATAATCAACCTGATAATAATCTTCAAGTTAAAAATACAGGCTCTGAAGGCAAACTTCCGGATCCCAGCTTTGATGTTTATTAATGGTAGAATCTTGGGCAATATACTTAACTGCTGGTTAAGTTTCCTTATCTGTAAAATGCAGATGATGGTAGTACTTCCAGTAGCATTATTGTGAGGATTAAATGAGATATCCTGTGAAAGCTTTTACCTTAGGACCTGGCCTGTGACACATAGTAAACATTCAATAAATGTTAAAATTATTGCAATAATAAAACAAAATTAAGAGATATTTCTCTATATCCAGATTTTAAAAACTAGACATTCGTTTAGGGTTACAAAATAATGAATGTCAGAATTTAGAGGTCATACATTATTTCAGTCTTTCATTCACCTCATTGACTTGGCCTCTTTGAAAGACTTATTTTGGCTTTTTCATTGATTTGTGAGATTTTTTTCTCCTGTACTATTCAGTTATCTTATAAATAGCAATGCTGTATTCCTCTCAGGAACTTTCCTCCTGCTCTAATTGAAAATCACAACATTGTAATCAGCTGTTTTTAAGATTTAAAATGTTAATGTAAATTATTTACATTTAAATTATTTTAATATTTGATTAATATTTTGAAGTGATTCTAGTATTTTCTATTTAGTGTTTTAGTGTTAGCAACTTGTATCTTTCTAGTTTTTTCTCTTGTTTTTTGAGTCATATTCTCATTTGTTATATTTAATGTTTCAATAGGTTAAAAACATTTCATTTCTTGAAATTTCAAATGTAATATATTACAAATGTAAGGAATAAATAGTCCGTGATATTTCTCAGTAATTTCTCTTTCCAGGAATATTGGTTTAGAAATTAAAAATCGCATTGAAGGTATTTTTGGATATGCTGTGCTGATACTAGTGTGAGTGGTTACTATCCTTAGTAGTGCTTCATTTTGTTATTTTTCATTAAAATAATCCTAAATGCTAGGATTTTTCTTAAATGTCAATCCCTTGGGTTGGAAGCACATAGTAGAAAACTTGGTCAAAATTGGCTGGAGCCCAGTGGTAGGGCAGCTTTCTGCCTCAGTTATGTTATCAAAGACTTAGGCTCGTTCTCTCTAGTTTGCTTTCTTTCTTATTAATTACAGTTTACTGGGGTGACAATTGTTAGCAAGGTTATGTAGATTTCAAGTGTAATCTATATGTCTTCTATATATCACATTGTGTGTTCACCACCCAGAGTCAGTTCTAGTTTGTTTTCGAAGGTGTCAGTGTTGGCTGAAGGCTGACTCCCTTTGTGGGAGCAGGATTGGCTGCCAGCAGCTTCTAAGGACACTATGTCCATGTCCACAGGGGAGAAGGAAAGGGAGAAAGAAAAGAAGTAAAAGTATTTCCCTCCCAGCATTCAAAGCAGGAGTACTGAGATTCACTCTTCTGAGACTGACTTAGGTCACTTGCCTGTCTTTGAATGGGTTACCTTGGCTAGGGATTAACGCATGGTACTCGCTGGACAATCGATTAGCACCTTCCTTGGAAGCTGGGGAGGTGGGGGCAGCCCTCCCTGGATCAGGTAGGCTGTTAGGGGAGGNATAGTAAACAAATAATTTCCTTACCTTGTTTTTGCTCATTGTGTTTAAAATCACATTGTACAGTGATCATTATTTTATGGAAACAGTACTGTTATAGCTTGGTGTCTGACACATAGGGGATGTTCAGTGACTATTTGTGAATGAATAAAATCTGAGAAAGGTAATTGCTTGGATTTGTTTTTATTGGGTATGGATTTTTAATCACAAACTTTGGACAAATTGGTATTTAAAAATTTTCATTTTTAAAGTAAAAGGGCTGCCACCTTAATTTGTATAAAAATATGGAAATTTAACAAATTTTGATTATGCTAATTTAGAATTTAATTTCATTTGGACGATTTACTTTTATAATTTTATTTGGATCATTTACTTTGTTCTGTTTAATCATTTCATTAATGGGGTAAAAAAATATACCTAATATGTGCTGGTTAACTTCCCTGCCCTTGTGGAGATAAACATGTATACAAATTTTTCAGAAAATTAAACCATTCGAGTTCTTTTAATAGTACAGTGCTTTGCTCAGTGAATAAAAAAGAAAGAAAATTTTAATCAATATCCTGTCTGCCCATGCAGAATCAAACATTCAAGTGATTGACTAGATTTTATTTTTCTGTCCAATGTGTTTGTCAGGCAGCTAATAAAATGATAGTGCTTGGTGTGGGGAGAGCCCATGTAGGTCACGTGAGAAACTAATCATTTCATTTCAATGAGCAGAAACCCACATACCTCATTCACCAATTTTATTTTGAATGAATGAGTGAAAATCTTAGCAGTATGTATTAAAAAAAAACAGTTGTGTCATATTTTCAAGTTGCTTATTCAAGTAACTTTAATAAGGGAAAAATATGGAAAGCTACAGAGAAGGATATTTCCCTTTGTATTTAATCCCAGGCTAGACTAAGATCTTGTTGTTGATTCAGGATTATTGAAAATCACGCTTTATTTTCTTATAAACACTAGTATATTGAACACTTACTGTGCTTGAGTATTGCCTCAAATTACTTTTTTATTGCATGACACTATGACGAATGCAGAGTCAGGTAAAATGCAGTCTCTGTCCTCCAGATTTCATAATCTCGTGGGATAAATAGACATGTATTTCAGGGCAGCCACAGTAATAAACTCTGCACTGTGACCCAGTACTTTTAAATGTGTAGGCCTGTTTATATTTGACACAAAAGTTTCACTAAACTGTACTCACCTTTATTTTGGTAATGCACTCTGACATTATCTCTTCTGTTTCTATTTCTACTCTGTTTCATTTTTTTAAGAATGCTAGCATTTGCTTCATGATCCACTAATAAGGCACATTCCTTAGTGTTTAAAAAAACAAAACGATTTTAGGATATGTTAAGTATTATTTTAGCCCATTTTGTTAGTATCTTCATTGTGGTTTTGTGTAGAAAATTACTGATTGAAGAGATATATGTACTCATGTAAAGAGGTGTGAGTTGTGATGTATGTAATTGTAATACCCATTTTCTTTTCATTTTCTCACAGAGCAGCCCCTACGATTTATTCCTCTGCAGCACTCTAAGGTGGCCAGTGTTGTTAGAGATCAGAATCTTTCTAATGTGTGGACAGTTGAATATACCCTGGAATTACTATTTATTGGTGGCCTGTTTCCAGAAGCTGTGTGGTTGGCACATAAACTCGGAGACTGGAAGACATCTGTTTCAATTGGTGTGGCTTTCCAACTGTTCTGTAAACTAGATAGCAATTTCACGAGGTATGTATTCTTAGGCAATCTTAAGTTAAGAAATAACATAATAGTATCATCTAAAGTGTTTCTTATTTCTCTTCATTTACACGTTTTGTGGAATTCTCAGTTCAGCATTGTCCAGTAAAACTTTCTTCTGTAATGGAAATATTCTTTATGAGCTGTCCAATATGATAGCTACTATCCACACATAGCTGTTGAGCACTTGAAATGTGACTTGTAAGACCAAGGAACTAAATTTTAAATAACTTCAATGGGTACATGTAACTATTGGGTACTATGTTGGACAGCTCAGAGGCTTATTTATTCGTATTAAAATGTTTATTTAGAAAATTTGTTAGTAATGTCTTCAAATGGCTTATAGTCAATGGGAGAGTTTGTCTATCCCAAATATTGGGTTTTCGGAAATGTCATAATGCATTTTTGCAAAGAAAAACATAGAAAAAATATTTCATGACTTTTCCGACTTCCAAATAGAACTTGAGTTTTAAGCTAATCACACTAATCTCTGCATTTTAACTTTTCTGGATATTATGGTATTGCTTTGCCTTTTAATTCTTCAATTCAATAATTCAGCATATATTTACTTATGTAACCTCTCAGGACCAAGCTCTATGCCAGATATATTAGTGGATATAAACTTAAATGGTGCATAGTTTATGCTTAAGGCGTTTATAGTTTAATAGAGAAAATAAGACAAAACATTATAATTTACATAGCATGGTAAGAAAAGTGCCAGTGGTATAGTGGGGAGAGCAATAATACCAAGTGGGAGAAGGACAGGAAATACTTTATGTATTAATGTCATTTGAGGTGGGCATTGAAGGGAAGACAGGATCTTGACAAACTGAACAGCTATAGGGAGAGAGAACATTCCAAACACGAGCAAAGGCGTATGGCAAAAAATAGGTTCAGTTCAGTTTGGATAGAGTATGTATGGAGGGCAGCAGTGGGAAATAAGGATGGGAAGATATGTTAATACTGTAATCGTGGAGGGCCTTAATACTCCCCTTAATGCAATATTTCCTTGATTATTCATCCTATACTTAGGAAAGAAGTGAAGTAACTGAATTTCACTGTTTCTTAAAATTTCATGGTTCTTGATGTGTGAATATTTCCTTTTTTCAAAATTTGGATTCATTTCCCTTAATTTGATGTGTTTTCAGGCTCAAGAAAAAGGGTCAGAATCTACAATTAAATATGACTCCAGCACAGATTTTCCAGGA
>NW_017731496.1:978574-979773 GCF_001890085.2 Hipposideros armiger | reverse complement strand
ATATTTTTGTGAACTAGGGTTGCTTTCAATAACAATAAGTGTCTCATATTGGAAATTATGTTTTAGTATTGAAAAACTTTAAACTTAAAAATGCCTATCCATAAGTGATTTTCCAGATAAATTAACTATATAGTATTAAGTAGAGCTGTGTATTCGTTTAGAAAAGATCTACAATATATTGTGAAGTTTAAAGTAAACTAGTTTACTAGTTTATAGAGTAAGTTATTTACTCTTTCAAAATGTTTTCAATATTTTCATGCAAATGACATCCATAAAATATTCTACAATAATAAGCATGAAAATTCTGGAAGGCTCTCAATAACTTTTATATAAGGTGTTGACAATGAGCATATGTTTCTTTTATAATCAACAAAATAAAGAAATTTAGTTTGAAAAAAATAAGCAGCAGTGGTGAAGTTGTTATAATATTAATGTACATACTCATAACAATCTTCTTTCATATGTGTATTCCTGACTTAGGTTGCTTCAGAGAACTTTGTGCTTTGTGTTGGATGCTGCATATCCGTGATAAGTTATCCTATAGTTGCAGGCAATATCAGAAAGCAAGAGAACATGTGGAGGGAAAGAAGGTATTTATGTGCCAAAGAATAAGAAAAATGAACAAGCATTACTCATGAAATTATTGCTTGATAGATTTTACTGTTTGTAGCAAAATTTTCTTTTGAACTCATTCTGGCCTGTCCATCTTAAGTGAAATGAATTTTCTCAATATCCACTTAGGGCCTCGAAGTGGAGTTTGATTCTTGTATGGTTGAGCACTGTCTCAGTGCAGTGGAATGGGCTTATAGAATGCTACCCTTCTCTCGGTTTTTTAATATTGAAGAACTTATTCAGGATCTAATTTTGAGCCTTGTTGGAGAGCTGCCACCAATCAGAAAGGTAATATCAATGTAGGTGAAAATAAACATAATCATAAGCAGACTTGGAAAGATTTTTTATTTTATTTTAATTAAGAATGATATGGCTCATAAAATTCATTTTTTAATTTTTCTGAAGGTAGCAGAAATTTTTGTGAAAGCGTTTCCTAATCCTGAGGACATAAGGGTTCCTTTAAGAGAAAAATATCACTCTCTTCAACAGAGACTCAGACACTGTGTGGTGAAAGGTATTGTTTGTCATTTCTTAGAAATCTAATAAATTGCTAAAGATTCTCAGTTTGTCTTGGTAGCCTTTATTTT
>NW_017731496.1:973341-976059 GCF_001890085.2 Hipposideros armiger | reverse complement strand
ATAGTTGGTTAGAGCGCGGTGCTCATAACACCAAGGTTGCTGGTCCCATCCCCACATAGGCTACTGAGCTGTGCCCTCCACAACTAGACTGAAACAGCTACTTGACTTGGAACTGGTGGTCTTGGAAAAACACACTGTTCCCCAATTTAAAAACAACAACAACAACAAAGACTTAATCAGTGGAGAGAATTTTTATTAATTCTAAGATAAGTTTTAGTGATTAAATGATCTTTAATCTTGTCTTTTCCAATTTGTTTTGCTGTAGAAATGCTCCAAATCACATGGAATTAACATTGATCGATAAGCCCAACAATAAAAAGAAAATATGTAATCAGAAAGAAAGCCCTAAAAGAAAAGATCATGAAAAGTTATTACAAAATGCACTTCCTGTAATAGGAGTTTGGGAATTTGAACGTGATGATGATGAATATATTAAATTCCTTGATCTCTTCTTGAGTTATGTTCTTGAAAGAGACCTACTTGATTCCAAGGATCCTGGCATTCCATTTCTAACCAGTTTTTCTGGACATCTTAAAGAACATGAACTTAATTCTTTACTTTTTGATGTACATACAACGTTGAAACGACGTCAGGGCAAAACCAAAAGCCAGAATGTATTTAGAGCTGGCTCCTGCTTTGCTGTTGCTCCAGAGACACACGAGTCTGAAAAATTAGAAAGCCAGGCACTTGCAGGTTCAGCCCTGGTTCATGAAGGGAGCAGACGTTTTTTAGAGAATGCTTTGAATGAAGTTCATAAAAATGAAGAGAAGAGTGGATTGTTTGGTTTAAAACAAAAGTCAATTTACAGAATACAAGATGACAATGCAGAGAAACCTTTAATCCAGAGATTGTCAAACCATATTTTTTGGACTCCCATTCCCACTAAAACTACAAGATGTGTTTTCAAAGCAATTCAAAACGATGATGTTATCCCTCAAGAAGACCTTCCTCTAGCACTGAATAACACACTTGACAGCATAAGAAGGCTGCTGGAATGGATGATAAGATGGTCTGATAGAAGAATGCTCTGTGATCCTGGTCTGACTGAGTCATCCAGTGAGTACAGCCCTGTCATTCGTGTAAAGACCTCTTCAGCTGCCATCCTTACATCACTGTGGCTTTTGGAACAACCCTATTTTGCTGCATATAATGCAAAAAATGCCATTATTAAGGTCAGCACTTGAATTGTTTACTACATACAAATGAGAGTTCTAATTTTAGGTTAAAACTGTATGTATATTGCTTCATTTTTAAAGAATCACTAAGAAAGTAAGTTAATGACAATGCTGATTATAATATGTATCACCTAACTTGTTTTTTCTTCAAGTGATTAATTCTTAAAAGTAACTAATTAGGGCAAAAGTGCTTTCATAGANTATGTCAAGGCTTCTTCTCTTGGGTAGCTTTCAATATACTGGGAAACATACATAAATCAGTACAGAGTAAATTAGTGGAAGCTGTGATGGAGGTGCCATCGTAGCAGAGTGGGAGGACTTTACAGGGGAGGTGACATTGAAAATGCGAGTAGGATTTTTCCAGGGAGAGGAAGGAAAAAGGCATTTTCCTCGAAAGGAGCTCTCACTAACATTCCACCAATGGAGTCAGGAGTGGTGGCCTTTAACTGTTGTAGGGAAGATTTGGGATTAGGGTCAGTTAGGCCCTTTTCATTGTCTGAGGGGAGAGAAAATTGCTTGACACTAGAAATAGCTCTAGTTGAAGTCTCTTGAGGCCATGCCTCAAATTTTTCTTTATAAATCTCTAGGAACATTCTAGTTTGAGAAATACTATTTTTATTTTCACTTTAACACTTAACATTTTTATATTACTAGCTATTAAAATTGATTTATTTTCTCCAGGAAGATGGTGATGATCTTCTTTTAAAGGCTGAAAAAGGTAATCGCCAAAAGCTGTCTGGAATCCTTCAGCGTGTCCTCCTGCTTCTCCGGGCAGCGCAGTGTTCTTTTCCTGTAGCTCAGTGGTACATCTTGCGGTTGAGATGGGCCCGAAAAGTCATGCAGAAGGTATGGAGATGCCTCAGTCATTTAAGTGCCATGCTAAACAATTTAAATATACTAAGATTTATTGATACTTAATAATTGTGACATTTTCTCAAGGAGCCCTGCCCTGTAAATCCATAAATATCATGTTTATTTGTAATAAAGCAACCTCAACATACCAGGTTCTCTCTGCTGAAAGATAAGGGCTTTGAAATGGGTCTCTATGTTAGTCCCACCCTGTCTGGCAATAAAAAGAATGAGCTAATCAGTTAATTCCAGGTAATTCCAGTTACTTTTCCCCCAACAATAACTGAAGACTTAAATTCAATTCAGGGTTTTTCCTCACTTCTGGAGGTGTCATATATGCTCAGTGGGAGCTTATGTGAGGTGAAACCATGGGAAGTTAGAGTTAGCTCTTAGCTATGTATTTCCTTTCGGTAGTCCCCACCGGTCAGTCTTCCTCCAGCTGTCTTCTGAGACGTGCAGTTCATTTTGATTTTCGGGCTGTCCTCTCCTTCTATACTGACTTCAGCTGAACTGTAGCTGTGTTCTTATCTGATCTGCAGCCAGATGGGACATCTCCTCCGATGTCCCTTATCCAGCTGCAAGTCCTTTGAAGGGCCTGTTTTCTGTTTCTCTGTGAAATGTGGAAGAAAATATTATTAACCTCAAATACCTTTAATTTGGCCCTTGATTAAATTACATTTAAAGCAAGAATCTA
>NW_017731496.1:968873-969711 GCF_001890085.2 Hipposideros armiger | reverse complement strand
CTGTTTATTTATTAATAATGTTTAAATTTTTCTCTATAGGCAGCCTTGAAAAATTTTCCTTCCTGTTGTTTCCCATTACTTGAAGTTAGAAAGGTGTCCTTGTTTCTTTGTCTAAAATTATACTGATTTTTCTCTTACCACTCTGTGGGAATAGAAAAAAATGTTAGTGATTCTTTTTATAATTATCCTCCTGATTTTTGAAATAAATTACTTATTAATGTTTTTGTTTTCCAGGGTTTACTTTTTTATAGAGTCTGGGTTCTGTCCCTTTTATTGTTCTTTAATAGACCTTCTCCAATTTCTGCATTGAGTATGGACCATAGGTTTGTAACGAATACTGAAGAAAACGTGATCTGTAAGAATGTGGAAATAAGTCTTAGTTGTCAGTTAGATTTCATGTCCCCAGGAGGGATCAGAATTGGGTTCCCTTATGTCTTGAGTTGAAACATTTTAAGGAACTGTAAAGCCTTTCATTCTTTTCTTTCTAGGTCCTCAGACTGAGGAAATGATGTCTGTTATCATGCATTCTATCCATAAAGTGAGGGTGAAAGCCCTAAAACGTGTGCAGAGAAATATAGGTTCTTTTGAGACGAATATATGGGAACCAATTGAAGAAGAAAAACCAGCCGAGGTTCCAGGTTTTGACAGGTTTTCCCTGGGAACTAGTTTGAGCAGGAGCACACTCACAGAACTGGGGAGTTCCCTGGCCCATAGCGATGCAGATACAGCAGATACCGTCTCTGAAGCTCTGTCGGTTGAAGAAAAAAGTAGGATGCATTTCTGTCCAAGGTACAGTTGAGATCTCTTAATAGCAAGCAGTTACTTTCTTTGGAAAACA
>NW_017731496.1:966981-967813 GCF_001890085.2 Hipposideros armiger | reverse complement strand
TCCTCCACAACTAGACTGAAAAACAAAGGGACAGCAACTTGTCTGTTCCCCTTCCCTGATTCCCCAACGCTGTTCCCCTACCCCAATTCCCCAATAAAAATATGAAAAAAAAAGAAAGAAAAAAAGATAATTTTAAGTGATATTACAAGATATGTTTCTGGAGATTTATCCTGTTTGTTTAGAACATATTCCTTTGTTTCTTCATTTTCCTTGAGACTCTGCGTTGGTTTCTGCACATTAGATAAAATAGCTACATCTCCCAGTCTGGACAGAGTGGTCTTATGGAGGAGATGAATCTTGTCAATCAACCTGGCTAGAGCTGTCAGTTGTTCCTGAAACCTTTGTGATTGTCTAAGCCTCCTTCTTTGTTCTTAGTGGCTTTAAGTAGTTGAGGGTATGCCAAACCCCCTCAGTGTCCCATAGGGGTGGATCGCATTTATCCCCTAGATGCAGGCTGATCGGAAGCCAGACCCTCAGGCAGCATGCGGCAGGTATGTAGCTAAGGCCCTTCTGGGAAGGAACTGGGAGACGGGTATCTTTGCCTGCTCTCTGTGCCCTGGGTATATAGCCACAAGGGGATGCTCCTACACCCATTAACAACTGCTTCCTTGTTTGCTACAGCCCTGTGGTACTCATGAGTGCAAACCCCATGGAGACAGGTGATCTGGGAACCCATCCCTCAGTCAGCAGCTGGGTGCCAGATGTGTGACAAGCTCCTTCCAGGGAGATACTGGTGACTCGGAGAGGGCGAGGTGGAGAAGGCGGGGGAGGTGTCCATCAGCTTCCCTGATCTCTGGGGAGGATGACAGCCCGCTCCTAGATGAGTGTGGAA
>NW_017731496.1:961898-964071 GCF_001890085.2 Hipposideros armiger | reverse complement strand
AGAATATATAACTCAGCTGTAGTATGCAGTGTTTGCACGTATGTGCACTTTTATGTATGATTTTTCTCAAAACTCTATAGTGGATTTCCAGACATTTCTAATTATTGAAACAATTCCTTTAAAAAGGATTAGTTTTTCCTGATTTTATAGTTGTTCTCACAGTGTACTTACTTATCATGTAGTGTTGAGTGGATGTAAATGTATTTGTAAATACATTGTAAATGATTTCCACTGACAGCATTTGCCTCTGTACTTTAATATGCTCAGTGGCTCAGTGATGGGTCAAAGGCAATTCACACAGTATAAACATCTGGTCAGAGCAGGACTGGGAGTACATTTTAATGTTTGGTTTCTCACTTGTTTTTAAACTGTTGTCACTCTGGGCAAATGGTTAATGTGAAACTCAAGATACCTAAACAGTAATACCTGTTTGTTTCACCTCTTTTCTTGTTGGGTACTGTTAATTTTAACAGCATTCCACAGGAGAAGGTCAGTGCCCAAGGGAAGAACCATTGGAGACATATATGGAGAAAAAATCAACTGAACCAAAAGGGTAAGGGGGAAAAGTATGGAAGTGATTGTAACTGTCTTGTTGACCCTCAGTATGAATAAGGCTTAAGGCTCTCAAGGCTCATCAGGGATTCACTTGATGAAGAGGTTTTTTTTTTTCCTTGTAATTTACAATATATTTTTTATGGTGATACTGTGTTCCTAGTGAAATTCTAACTTCAATGGATAGCAATGGTAAACGATTTTTAGTAAATGTTATACCCCTAAATCTCAGTAGAGTGAAATAAATAATATCTAAAGTGCCTTTTGTTTTCCCATCACTGTCAGCCTATCAAAGCAAAATATAGCTGTAAATAGACCAGAATTTATTCAGCTGCCAATGAGGGAACCACCTTTTTTTTGGATCCATTTTTATTGGATCAAATAAGGAACCATTGTGAATCGTAACATATATGTGTAATCTTTCACTCTTGTGATACAATCACTACACACTGTTCGTAAGGCTGTGATGTGCATGTACTCCGCTGGCTAGCTTAGTATTGCTTCAAGGAGAGCTGAAAGCAGTTTAATTTGTTGTAGCTTGGGNCTGACTTCTAGTCCCAGCAACTTCACTGATTGTACTATTAACAAGGGGAATAACAAGTGCTACCCGCCCTACTCACAAGGATGTTACGAATGTAAAATGAAACTGTACATTTGAAAATCCATTAAAAATATTGTTGAGATATGAAATACTTTTGCCACCTGAATATATAAAATCAAATGAATAGATAAAATTTTAGAGTTTGCTGGAGGATTTTAGTTCTTTTGGTAATCTTTAGACTTAAGTTGTATAGGGTTTGGGGTTAGCTATATTATTTTTAAGTTTCCAGGGAAGGAAATTGCACACTCATTTTTGAAACTTGCCCATAAGTCGTTGAGAGATTTTTGCTTATCATTTAAACCTCTGTTACTCTGATTTAAGCAGATATTTTTCTTCATAATCCTACTATCTGCAGTGCAATTTATTCTTCCCATGACTGAAAGACTGTATAATCAACCATCTTGCTTAAGTGAAATAATCCCATCTACTTCCAACACCTGCTTAAACCATATCTAATAGTATTATAAATGGTGGGTGTGTTTCACCAGACAACTTTGGTGTTGGCACAGGCATACCCTGGAGGCTGCTTACTGTGCATTTTTAATAAGAAGAAGCATGGCCACTTCAGCCCAGGTGCTGAAAAGGAACCTTTTGTTTCTCTTACTGGGGATCTGTGTTCTGCCCCAGGGAACATGTTGAAAGAAAACAGATTTTAAAATAATTATGGTTGGCAGTTAAGGTACCTGCCCAACAGGTTTAATAGCAGTAGAAAGTGTTTTAAAAATTCCCAACTTTTGTGTGGTAAGGAATTCTGAGGGCAGTCCTGCTTGTTTATTGCACGTTGTACAGGAGGAGCTGAAAGGGGCAGATGCAATAGAGAAACAAACTGTAAACTATTTTTATTCATTTGTATTGACTTTGCATTCTAACCTATTATTAGAGGACTTCCCCCCCCCAAAAAAAAAAAATTCATGTTTTTTTTAATGGGGAAATTTCTGTGAACACATCTTAACCTCTCTTAACACAAACTTTCCCTTTTGATATTGTTATATTTTTTAGATTCAGAATTTTCAGCTTTAG
>NW_017731496.1:957774-959268 GCF_001890085.2 Hipposideros armiger | reverse complement strand
AGGACTGGGAGATGGGTGCTTTTGCTTGCCTCTCTGCGCTGAGCCCTGTGGTGACAGAGGCGCCAGTGCTCACGCACCTGCTGAAACTGCTTTTTTTGCTATGGTCTTGTGGGTCTTGTAGATGCAAGCCTCATGACTTTCACAGGTAGGTGTTTTGGGGTCCTGTCCCTAGAGTGGGAGCCTTGAGTTGGGGTGCTAACCATGGGGTCCAAACCCTTTGCTCCTAGAGAGAAGCTGGGGTTGGGAGTTCCCTCCTGCTCACAGGACACAGTGCCAGGGGTGGGTTTATGGTGAGGGTGTGTCTCAGCCTTTCCTACTTGTTTCAATGTGGGTATTCTGTCATTTGCCTGATGTTTAGGAGTCAGTTTCTGGATTTCTTTTAGTGGTTATTGCCCCGTGTGGAGCTGTACATTGTGTGTTCGTGGGAGGAGGGAGTTCAGGAGCCTCCTAAGTCATCATCTTGGTTGACCCCCCTCCACATTCTAATTCTACATTCAGCCTATTTTAAAGTGCCTTCATTCTAAAATACTTTATTCTAGGATAAAGGGTGTGTGTGTGTGTGTGTCTGTGTGGTTTTATTTTTTATGCGGTTTTTGGCAGGTTTTTGTTTTGTTTTTGAGATCAGTTTCTGTTATCCTAAGGTAGTTTATAAGATGTGATATTTGTTGTCATTGAAATTTGTGTTTCTAGGTGATGCATACCTAAATTTCTAAGAGACAAAAGATATACCTCTGTTGTATTTTTAATTGTATATATTTTTTCCAACTATGTCAATTTGAAATAATTACTAAATGTCTTTACAATAGCAAAGAGAATTAAATGAATGTACCTTTGCGTCTTTATTGCTATTGTTTTGTGGCCTAAAAACATTGGTGATATACCTTACAAATTTTTAAGGCTAATATCTTTTTTGGTAGTCAGGTTTGTTTTTTCCAGGTGGAATAAAGACTTGATTGTTGCTTCAGCATCGACTATTGAGTTATGGATGTGCACTGTACACTTGATAAATGAATAAAAAATGTAACCAGAAGAAGTTCTATAGAAAGTAATGTAAAAATATAGTAAAAAGTAGGGAATTCAATAGTGAAATCTAAATTCTGTAAATGGCTTGTTTCAGGTGCAGGAGAATCAGTACACTGAGGCTCAGAGTGGACCTGATATTGAGAATGATTGCAAAACAGATGCTGGCTGTTGCGTTGTGGTACCGACTCCAGGCGGGACTGAGGAAAGAAATTCTCCAAATCAATCTTGTCAAAGTGTTTTGAAGTAAGTTACTGATTATAGCCTTCTTTTCAGTGGATAAGTCCTTGTTTGATGGTGTTTAAGCTTAAAGGGAAAAATTGAACCCTTGAAAATTAAAGGAGTAAGAATTTCTTTGAACTAGGGAATCAGGAAGTGAGCACTTTCTGAAGTGCTTTAACAATTCATTGCTAATTATATTTCTTTGCTGTTAGTCTAAATTATATCTTCTGAGAAAGGAGCTAATTCACCCTG
>NW_017731496.1:942747-952949 GCF_001890085.2 Hipposideros armiger | reverse complement strand
AGTAAACCTACACATGATATATATGTTAAGTTTTAAAAATAGGAACAGACTTGCAGAAACGGACAAGTTAAAATTAAATGTCAGGGTTTCTCTGCCTTGGGCACTTTATTCAGGAGTTTAGAACTCTAAGGCCCAGACACTAGGCTGAGCTACCCACTTCTCACAGCACCTTCTTTCTGCTGAGCTCTTTGAGCGGCACACAAAAGTGAGGCGGGGGATAATCAAATGGGACCACCGGACTCCTGCTCAAAGGTAACCAAAGTTTCTTTTCTAACACATCCTGTCATATTCCTTATCCTCAAACCAAAGTTTGGCTTGGTTTAAAATTGTCAGCTGATTTTAAAGTACTGTTCACTTCAAATTCCATGGTCTTGATCTCATCTGATTATCCTTTTCTCTGTCCACCAACAATTTTAAATTATTTTCTTTGTTTTATTCCTTAAACGTTAATTTTCCTCCAATCTAATTCTCTACTCATGTGTTGTTCTACATTCACTTCCACGTCCTTTTGTGTGATGTAACATACCATTTTATATTGGCGATTCTTGATTTCTTTGAACTTATGGACCCTGATGAGAATACTTTTTCAGCATGTCCTACTGTCCCCATGAAACTTACTGAAAATGGCTTTATTTTTATTCTCTCCAGTCCCTTCTTTTCCATTTAATAACACTACCTATTTTAACAGCTTAAAATTTTAGAAGCATTTTGTTTTTGGGCTTGCCTAGGGACTTTGCTGGTTACTGCCCTGTATATTTAACAAATTCTCCAAGTAATTCTGATGCCCACAAAAGATTAAGAATCACTGTCTTAGAGAATCACCTTTGCCTTCTTTCACTACCCATATCCAGCGTTTTACTATGTCCTCTTAGTTCTTTTGCCCACACTGTCAGGACAGCCACTTGCTATTTCTATAGCTTTAGCCAATCTTAAATAGATTCTTAGAACTTCAAACTTCTATTATCTTATATATCCATTTTCTAGGACAGCCTTCTTCAGATATTGTTTTAACGCTGTGTTTTCCTGTTTAAATTTCAGGTATAAATTTGTATACTATATGATATCAATCTTGTTTTAAAAATACAAATGTGAAAGGAAATAACAAAAAAGATGTCAGTACCAGCTAACTTTGGGGATAATATTAGGAATGATTTTATTTTCCTTTTCTGTAGTTTTTTTTTTGTAATAAGCATGTATTTTTCTTTTATATTTGAAGGGTACAAACATTTTTTTTAACCTGCAGTGTTTCCCTATTGGTTTGTTTCACCAAGTGCAAATTCTTCTGTTGGGCTTGAAAGACCCCACAACCAGCTTTTACCGTCCCTGTTTTCCCACCGTAGTTTCACAAGTCCATTGGTTCTCACAGTCTGGTCCCTGGACCAGTAACTTCAGTGTCATTTAGATGTTAGAAATGCAAACTCTCAGGCCTCCACCCCAGACCTACTGAAATCAACTCGTGGGATGGGACTCAGCAAAGAGTTCTTCAAGTCCTGCAGGCAATTGTGATGCATGCTGAAGAACTACTGCACTACGTGTCTTCTCGTAGAGCTGCTGTAAATTTCCGGTTCCGCCTAAGCCAGTGTGTATGCTAGTGGTTCCCAACCTTTTCTGCCCATTGACATCACCTGGTCATCTTAAAAAATACTAACCCTGACCCCATCCCCAGACATTCTGATTTTATTGATATGGGGTGTGACACGGCCATCGAGGTTTTTAAAATGCTGCTCAGTTGATTTTAATGTGTCCACCGCTGGTGTGTGTGTGTCTTTCACCCAGTCAGCCCCTTCCATGGGAGTTCCTGTTTGCTAATCTCTGCTGTTTTCTTTCTTGAAAACCTGTTTACAACATACCCATTATAGGAATAATTTAATTACCCATGCCCTCCCCCCCACACACACCAGATCACTCCTTTATGATCCCTGGGATGTTTATATAAATTGCTTGACAGATAGTCCCAAGTCTCATTCATGAGTTCGTATTCCCAGTCGACTAACGCCTTGAACACAGGAAGCTATTCTTTTTTTTTTTTTTTAAAGAAATCTCTCCCATCTATGCTTCCTGCTCAGCATTCATGGGTCTCACAGAATACTAAGAAAAGGTATGACTGTTGTGAAGTACTGAGATGATTGTTGTGGATTCTTTATATAATTTTTTCATTGTATTTTAAGATGTTTCTTTAATTTTTATTTTGTAGCTACAACAGATCAACTTCATAAGCCTAATGCAAATCGTAGGATCATCCTTTGCTAACCTCCCAGATACACATCAACTTCTACAGCAACCTCAGCCTGGGCGTTTGGTGGGAAGCCAAGTATCAAACCCTGCAGGAGGGAGCAGTGATGCTGAAGCTACCAGCAGAAATGTGAAGGAGAGATTTTTCATTAAACCGCAGTCCATGGGCGAGCACGCCGGAGAGCCTGGCAAGAACAGCTCACACTGCCATAAAGGTGTGCAGTCTGATCAAACTAGTCATGGAAATTTACAGGTAATGCATTTAAAAATGCCATTAAAGTTGTCCTAGTAGTTCTATTGTTGGTTTTTGTTATTTGAGTAAATAACATTTTTGGCAGTTATTACATTCACCCCCTCCAAAACATATTGAACATCATTTACAAACTAAGGAGTTTGTAATACATTCTAAACTTATATAATAGCTTTTTTTTTTTTTTTTTTTAGCTGAGCCATCCTGCTACCTGTTGGCAGCTCAGCGGCTACTCAGCTCGGGCTGGACTCGAACTGCTGTTGCTCAGAGCTCAAACTCTTGAGCGAGCTCTTAACCAACTGAGCCACTCGGCCGGCCCAGCTTTTTTTTTTTTTTTTGTAAGATTTTTATTAGGGAATTGGGGGGATGGGAACAGCGCTGGGGAACTGGGGGAAGGGGAACAGACCAGTTGCTGTCGTTTTTTTTTTGTTCTTCAGTCTAGTTGTGGAGGACATTGCTTCACTGGCCCAAGCTGGCACCATCATTGCGCTCTTCCCAGGCGAGGCAGATCAGTCGCCGGCTTCTGGACGGCCGCTCACTGCGGCTGCTGGCCGCTCACGCTGGCTGCTGGCTACACACGGTAGCCCATGGCAACCCACTGCAGCAGGGGCTGCAGCCTATGCCGTCGCCGGCGACTCACGGTAACCCAGCTCCAGGTTGAGCTGTTGTTCAGCATCTTAGCTGTAGAGGGCAGTGTCACTGGCCCTCATATGTGGGATCCGAACCAGGGCCCTCTGGCGTCCCAAGCCAGCTCTTAACCATTGTGCCACTTGGCCAGCCCCATAATAGCTTTTTTTCTCTTCCAGAATGTTCCCCATGGGAGTATTCCTTGTCAATTAGAGAACCAGCCCCAGACTAGAGGATTGCCTCCAGCATCGGAAAGCTTACCGACCATTTCATTGTCCTCAGCCCCTGCTGCAAATACTCACCTCTACCTTTTGTCCACATCTTCTGCCATTCCCAAGACGCCTAGGCTTATCCCCCCAGCTGCAAAAACGTTCAGACCTGGTGATGGTTTTCCTTTGCTTCAGTTTCAGCCTAAGCCTGAGTCTAAGCCCCTTTCCTTCCATAAAGAAAGAGTTCCGCAAGTTCCCTCCAGGCCGCAGCCACAGCCAAGAGAGGCATGGGGATCATCCGATTCCTTCGAACCCCCTTTGCCACAGAGAGGAATGCACATGACTTCGATGTCCCATTTGAATTTGAGCCAGTATAATACTGATGCCGTGAAAAAGGCAGTGGAACAGAAGAAATGGGAAGAAACTGTAATTACAGAAATCCCTAAGCATGTGAACTTGGATCAGTATGTGGGACAAGAAAACTTGATACCTCAACAGGACTCTTCAATATTTATAAAACCAGAAAAACTATTCGATGATAAGCCAGGGCCCCTTGAGAGATCTCCTCAGAACTCCTTTGGACTTCCATTATTGCACCTGCAACTTAAACCTCCGTATATGTTTTCTTCCATCTCAAAAGCATCAGTTACAGTTCCCTCAATACCTGTCAGAACTGTAGCAGAAGAAAGAAAATACCCAAGACTATCATTACTTCATTCATGTCTATCTCAGGAAACTATGGTAATGATGTTTGCAGAGTGATACAAAAGCACAGTTCTGCGTTTTTCATACTACAAATACTATACATTCAATGAAAAGCTCTTACACATTTCTTTTGTAAAAATAATGCTTCTGTATTGAAAATAACATAAAACTAGGTTTAAAATAATAATTGGGTATTTTAAAGGCTTTAGGTCTTTCTTGTACATTAATACCAGAATTTGCTGAATTCTTTTACACATTTTTTTCTCAGAAAAAAGTAGTAAAATAAAATGACCAGTATTCTTATTCGTGTGTGTTTAGAGAGAAAGAAAGAGAACATTGTTTGAGGTATCTAAAAATTGTGATAGGATTGCCTTCAAATCTGTTATAGGTTAAAATTGTTAACAGACTCAGGTCTATAAGTAGTTGTACATATTTGAAAAACAGTATCTTTTTAAAGTATATACTTAAAGTACAAAGATTGAATTTTAATAAGCACACCAAATCTTTTTAAAAGTTGCAACCTTTGATTTATAAAATTCAAATTGTTTAGACTCTGTTTTTTTAAGTCAGTGGTACCATCTTAGGAATGTAATTGAGTAATTAATTCTCTGGTGCACTTTTAAGATTTAAAGATGATATTGGGGGAAAAAAATGGTCATTTCCTTAGAAGTACTTACCATGCCTCTTCTGAACACATTATGAACAGAAAAGAAAGATTAAAGGAGTGGAAAAGGATTAAAGGAGTGGAAAAGTAGACATTTTAAGAAGGATTTAAAGAAATATTTTTATTAGAATAGTATCACGAACCCCAAAGTTACCATCATGCAGCATCAGTGGTTATCAACATACTACTAATCTGTTCCATCCATAATCTCCACCCTTCTACACCCTCCCTGTTCCAAAGAATTTTAAATGCAAGACATTAGATAATTTCATTTATAAGAAGGAAGATTTTTAGCATGGAAAAGAAATTAAGAAGATGAGGACTTATAGCTTAATTTCTGAATAGGATAACCCAGTTGAAATTTTCAGCACTCCAAAATCATTTATTTAAGATCTGGATACTCATTTTACCAGACCATCTGTAATTTATCTTTGACATGTTCTATCTATAGCACATTTTAGCTTAATTTAAACAAGTGTTTTTTCCAATTTTTTTAATATATTGCATAATTGAGGTTTGTCATTTCAAACTAATGTTCTGTTTCTTGCTTATAGTACAAAAACCCTCAGCTTATTCCACTTGAAAACCTCATTGCATTCAAACAAAGCCAACAGAAACTAACACATTTATTTGAACAAGGCGACCCTGGACACCTTCAGCTTCTTAAGGTCAAAATAGAACCATCTGAAGTGAGACAAGGAAAGGACAGTAAAAAAAGGCAAGTTTTAAGTGGAATTTTATTTGAGAATATCACATACCTGGAAGTTTTAGTTATAATAATGTCGTTATAAAGATGGAAATCATCTGGTCAAACCTCCTACCCTATATCCAATTGCATAGTCAATTTCCTTGTCAAGTGTCATGCATTTGAACACATCTTGTGATGAGGGAAATTTTTATATTATGAGACACAAATACTATTATTTTTTCCATTTCATAAAGAAATTCTTGGGAACATTTGAGAGCTTGCTTCCCAGCATGTCATCAGCTTGGCTCAAATAAACTCAAACTCTCATTAAAAAAATAAAAAAGAAAGTCTTTCCTGGCATTCATAGGCTGGAGTATTCTTTTACAGTTTTCTGTAATGGGGTGAGCAGTCATCTTTTGCAGCAAAAATATTTGGTATCTCATACAGTGTTCCATGTACTCTCCAATACACTGAACTAATGTTTATTGTAACTCGTCTTAGCAGATCCTCCAAACTCTTATACAGAAAGCAGGAGGGTAAGTGATGTGAATTGTTTCAGGGCACTAAGAAATGTGCATGTGAAAAGGAAGGCCATGACTTCTGATGATGAGCATTTATAGTGTTTTACTCATAATGGATGTTCAGTACATGTGTTCACTAGCATAATATTACTGAGTCTAAAAAATACTCTTAAGAATTTTACATTTATCAAACCCTAAATTCTACCAGAACTCTCTTCCCAGAAATGATTCCTTCCCTCCATCTTTAACAGGTATTCCTCTTCAAAGTAAGTTTCCCCCTTAACTTTTTGGGGCCTCTTTACTCCTTGCTGGGAATTTGCTGAGGTGAATAAGGGTTCGTAGCTTCTTCAAATAGGTGAACGGAGGTATTTGAGAGGGCTCATGGGGCCAACTCAGAATCTGCAGAAAAGAGAGTTTGAAAATTACCTGAAAGGTATTATATGACTCTGACCAGAGATTCTAGTGACTTACACAGAAAAGTCAGTTCAATAGCAGAGGATGTAGAAATAACTTTCACGTGACTTTTGCTTGTATTCTAGCAGAATAGCTTGCTAGTTTAATTAAATGCCATTGAAAACAATTTATTGACATAATTTTCATAACTGTCTCCCTATATAGCATGATACAAATAAAAATACTTTTACCAAAATAGTAAAACTATATTTTACACTGTTGTCTTTAACAGGCAAAGACGACGAGCTGAGAAAGAGTTGCAAGAAAAAAGATCAGAGAAACTGAGGAGAAAACCAAGTGTGACTTTCCAACCAGAGGATTCCATCATTAATGATAATGATTCAGAAACAGTTATGAAACCCCAGGTATGTAAAAACTATTAGACATGCTTCTCTGGGCTGCATGTACACTTGAGTTCAGAATGGCCTGTGGTTTATCTGGTCATCTGATTGTGACTAGGATAATCTTTACGTCATTATGTACATAAATCCATGCTGTGTCCCTCCATGAACAGCAGACGTACAGTTGTGAATGTGGAAAGCAACTTGATGGTAAATCAAAATCTGTAGTTTAGAGCATCTGCCTATGTGACTTTTTTTATTTAAAATCACTCTTTGCTTTTTTCTATGACATCTTAATGCACATTATGTGTTGTTGAGTTTCTCCAATTACAGTTTCACCCATCTCTTGTAGGTACCTCTAAGATTTCCCAAATATAGATTTATTATGTAACCTATATTTTAAATCAGATCTTTT
This sequence comes from Hipposideros armiger, assembly GCF_001890085.2. NCBI lineage: Eukaryota > Metazoa > Chordata > Mammalia > Chiroptera > Hipposideridae > Hipposideros > Hipposideros armiger. The sequence continues at coordinate 945,844 of NW_017731496.1, read as the reverse complement.
CAAACATTCCTTCTAAATTTGGTGACTCTATTTACCTATTTTTGCAACAACAGATTAAGTAAACAGAAACAGTTTGGTTTACATGGATTTTTAAAAGGCATACATTTTCATTAAGTCCTCAAAAGCATGTGTGGAGTCACTTAGTAAAAATGTTGATCCATGAATAATTTTGATAGGATGGGGATACCATCACAGTGTTAAAGCTACTGTGCAGGAGAGATTTGCAATCGTAATTTAGTAATTGCATTCAGTTGATAGTGCTCTTTTTTTATTGTTTGACTTATGAATTTCGTGAACTCCTTTGTAATTACTTTGATAGAGTAAATAATTTGATAGAGTAAATATTTCTAGAATTATAGGATTTGAATCTGCACCTAAGATGTAACAATTCTTGTAGATACTATATATATATTTTTCAAAATAATAAATGTCCTTGAGTTAATCATAGATTGATCATTTGGGGATTCATTTAGGAGCAACAAGAACATCATGATTCCAAGCCTTTGGATGACTTTGAAATTCCTTTTGGTATGTATATGCATGATTAATGTAATGTCTAAGTTCAGAGTTACAGTCAGCCTTCTAGATAGCTAGAAATATGTATATAAAAATGACATTAAATTCTTCTCACATTATCTTTGATAAGATGGTGTGTGTGTGTGTGTGTGTGTGTGTGTGTGTGTGTGTGTTGTGTGTGTTTGTGTTTGCGCACATGTGCGCATGCAGGTGCATTGACGTGTTATCCAATAGAGCACTGCTTGCTTGACAAATTATGGCCCACAGACCATGACAATTTTTTTTTTTTTTAAGATTTTATTGGGGAATTGGGGGAAGGGGAACAGACAAGTTGCTGTCCTTTTGTTCTCCAGTCTAGTTGTGGAGGATGTCGCTTCACTGGCCCAATTTGGCACCATCATGCACTCTTCCCGGGCGAGGCAGATCAGTCGCCGGCTTCTGGACGGCCGCTCACAGTGGCTGCTTGGCTGCTTACGCTTGCTGCTGGCTACATATGGTAGCCCATGGCAACCCACTGCAGCAGGGGCTGCAGCCTACGCCGGCGACTCACAGCAGGCCAGCTCCAGGTTGAGCTGTTGTTCAGCATCTTAGTTGTAGAGGGTAGTGTCACTGGCCCTCATATGTGGGATCCGAACCGGGGCCGTCTGGCGTCCCAAGCCAGCTCTTAACCAACATGCCACTCGGCTGGCCCCATGCTGATTTTTTTTTTTTAAAGATTTTTTATTGGGGAATTGGGGGAAGGGGAACAGACAAGTTGCTGTTGTTTTTGTTCTTCAGTCGTGGAGGACGTTGCTTCACTGACCCAAGTTGGCACCATCATTGCGCTCTTCCCAGGTGAGGCACATCAGTCGCTGGCTTCTGGACGGCCGCTCACTGCGGCTGCTGGCCACACCGTCGCTGGCGACTCACAGCAGCCCAGCTCCAGGTTGAGCTGTTGTTCAGCATCTTAGCAGTGTCACTGGCCCTCAGATGTGGGATCCGAACCGGGGCCCTCTGGCATCCCAAGCCAGTTCTTAACCATCGCGCTACTCGGCCGGCCCCCGATTTTTTTTAAATCAAATTTTATTGCAACAGAGCCATGCCCAATTAATTTACACATTGTCTATGACAGCTTTCGCGCTGCAGCGGGTTCAGTTCTTGTAAAAAGGGACACATGGTTCACAAAGCCTAAAATATTTACTACCTGGCCCCTCACAGAAAAAGCTTGCTGACTCCTACAGTAGAGCAATGCAGTTAATTAGAACCTCAAATAAGATATTGATTTATAAGGCTTAAGAGGAAATTATGAAAGAACGTGCTTAGGGTCAAACTCATCATAGAAAATACATGCACATTAAAATAAAGGAATTAGTTTTTTCAACTGGTCAATTTATTTTTGCCACTGAATGTATGTATTCCCCAAGACTTTTTCCTCAGTAATTTTCATACACCTACAAACAAACACTCTTGTGCTTATTAAGGCCATTCACTCTCATGACTTCAGCTCTTAAATTATTTGATGACACTCAAATATACATCTACCGTCTCTCATCTTTTCTACCTTCACCTTCAATTCAACATGTCCAAGTTTTGAATTGGACTTTGATTCTACTTCCTGCTGAACTTTTCTACTTGGGTAGAAGTTACCTCAAGTACAGCATGTACAGTCTGCATTCATTATCCCTTCCTCGCCAACTGGTTGTTGTTCTTTGTTCCCTGTTTTTGTTTGTGTCGCTACCAACTTAACCCCAAGACATAGGTTATTCTGAATTCTTCCTCCCCACTTCCCCTCTCATCCAGTTAATAATCAGTTCCTTCCTATATTTCCTCCTTTGTAATTTTTCAATTTATCCCCTCTCCTCCATTCCTCACCATTACTAGGTACTTATTTGAACTGATGCAGCAACCTCATTTATCTGATCGCCTTGCTTCAGTTTCGTCCACTCAAATCTATTTCCCACACACTGGCTGAGGTGGTTTTCTAGAATATTAATCTGACCATATCACTTTCCTTCTTAATAATTCCTGGACTGTCATCAGCCAGAAGAATATCTGGGTGTCTAGGTTGGGCATGGAGTCCTCCACAGTTTTGGTTTCGATTCCACTGAGCTGCCTTTGAGCAGCTCAACTTAGATACCGCCTCATTCAGAAAGTCCATTTTGATAACACCTTGACACCCCACACCTCACCTCCCTTGAGTTAGGTACTGTGCTTGGGCTCCTGGTCATATATGGGCTTCTCAATGATTGCTTCCAATGTTTTGTTTTTATATTTAAGAAATGCTACAAGATGATGTTCATACTTCGGCTGGATTGCATTTCATGGCCTCTGTAAGAAGGAAAGCTATAGAATGTCAGGATGCAAGTACAAATACAGACCCAGGTAAAATGCTATTTTACTTTAGCTTTAAAAATTCATATATTTTACGATGTTTACTATATCTAGACTTTTTCTTCAAAACTGATTTACAGAGAATTTTTTTTATAAGATTTTATTGGGGAATTGGGGGGATGGGAACAGTGCTGGGAAATTGGGGGAAGGGGAACAGACAAGTTGCTGTAGTTTTGTTCTTCAGTCTAGTTGTGGAGGATGTTGCTTCACT
>NW_017731496.1:899233-942687 GCF_001890085.2 Hipposideros armiger | reverse complement strand
CTGTGGCTGCTGGCCACTCATGCTGGCTGCTGGCTACACACGGTAGCCCATGGCAACCCACTGCAGCAGGAGCTGTACCCTCCGACGGCGACGGCGACTCACGGCAGCCCAGCTCTAGGTTGAGCTGTTGTTCAGCATCTTAGCTGTGGAGGGCAGTGTCACTGGCCCTCATATGTGGGATCCGAACTGCGGCCCTCTGGCGTCCCAAGCCAGTTCTTAACCATCGCACCACTCGGCCGGCCCTACAGAGAATTTTAAATTATGTGATATTAGTTACTCATCCCAGGTTCTTGTCTCCAACCTTGGCATATTCTTTACATATTTTAAACTTAAAATCAAATTTTAAATTGAATTTATGATATCTTAATTATAATAGAAGCTTTTGTTAAAAAATGCCATGGACTACGTCCTTAAATCAGTACAAATAATGTTTTGAATTTGGATCCTCTGTTCCATTAATTGCCTTCACTGGAATTTCATGCTTAAGATTGAAAGGGCTGGATCTGTGGCCAGTAAAGTTGAATAGGAAGAAGACTAGATTGGGTTTAATGGGGGAACGGTATATGTAACTGTGTCCAAGAATAGAGGAAAGTGTTAGAGAAGCTATTATTTGGAATTTTGCCTGACAAACTTTCTCATTAATATAAGTGCTCTGCCCTTTGTGTTGTAGTAATTCTTTTGTATGATGTTTGGCAAAGTTTCTCTTAACTATGTATGGAATCTTGTAAATGGTTAAAATGTGTTTTTTAAAAATATTTATTTTTTATTATTAGTTTCAGGTGTGCAAAACAATGCAATAGTTATCCTTTTCACCCCTCACAAAGTAACAACCCCCTTCCCCCATCCACTGCCCTCCCACCCCCAATATCATACTTATCTATTACAATTCCATTTAAACCTCTAATTTTATATTATTATAAAATAATATTTATGGGTATGGTTTCAAAATAATATATGATCATTGTGGAATGTTTGGATAATATAGCAAGCTATGAAGAAGATGAACTATAATCACACCACTAAGATGTAACATTTTGACATTTTTTCTTATCCTCTTCTTTTGTACATTTTGCATAGTTAGATGTGATGTATAGTAGTGCTCCCTCACTATCTGAACTCTCATTGTCCAGATATTATTGCTATCTTCCCTAAGAGTTGAAACCTTCATGGGTCCTGGTGTTTGTTTTTCCCCAGGTACCTTGGGACACTCTCTAGTTAGAGTATACCTTTAACATATTATTTCATAATTTACATTATAGTATGTTTGCCATGGTGTTGAAAGTAAGTCGTATCTGATATGTTCAGTATTATTACATGTTGCACACAAATTGATTAAATGAGTGTTAAGTGATGTTTAAAATCCTTTATATTATTTAGTAATCTTTGATGGATAGTTATTCAGGGATTTAAGAATTGTTTAATGATATCTGGGAGTATTGAATGGGCTGGGACACCTTTTTGTTCCCTTTGAAATAATGTAGTAAACATGACTGTGCAGCACATTTGCAGGAGTGGATTAGATTTGGATAACAAGGGTTACCTGTATTTTGTATACTTTGTTTTTAACTTTGACTTCTACTTATGCCAAACATTTCCATATCATCAAAAAGTACTTTGTAAGCATGTTCCTTCTTCATATGTGCCATTAAATATTTAGCTAACTCCTTATTGTTGAATGCATTAGTGGTTTTCCAGTATTTTTCTCTTATAAATAATGTTTCAGTGAGTTATTTACTTGCTTAAGAGCCTTTTTTGTCATCACTATGATTTAGCTAACTCTTTTATCTTTATCAATACAAAAGGTCAAAAAAAGGCATCTCACTATTTTTTAATTTTTGTTCCTTTCTGAATGAGGTTGAGCATGTATGATGTTGTTTGATGATAAGTGTGCATTTGAGATATTTTAAAATTTTATTTTTTCAATTACAGTTTACATGCAATGTTATATTAGTTTCAGGTGTACAGCATAGTGATTAGACTTTTAAGTAATTTATGAAGTGATACTCCTGGTAAATCTAGTACTCCCCTGACACCGTATATATTTATTACAATATTATTGACTATATTCTCTATGCTATACTTGACATCCCCATGCTGTTTTGTAACTACCGATTTGTACTTCTTAATCTCTTTACCTTTTTCACCTGCCTCCCTAACCCACCTTCCATCTGGCAACCATCAGTTTGTTCTCTGTATCTCTGAGCCTGTTTCTGTTTTGTTTGTTCACTTTGTTCTTTAGATTCCACATGTAAGTGAAATCATATGGTATTTGTCTTTCTCTGACTTATTTCACTTGGCATAATACCATTTAGGTCCATCCATTTTGTCGCAAATAGTGAATTTCACTCTTCTTTTATGGCCGAGTAATATTCCATTGTATAATGTACCATTCATCTATTGGTGGACACCTACGTTGCTTCCATATCTTGGCTATTGTAAATAATGATACAATGAATATAGGGGTACATATGGCTTTTCAAATTAGTGTTTTGGATTCCTTCAGATAAATCATTTGAGACATTCTTAAATGTATCTTTGAGAAAGCCCTTGGAAGTTCTTTGTTGCTGGGCAGTATTCTAAAGTGTGCAGCCTATTAGCTAGAAGTCTGTTATTCATCCAGGTAATCAGGCCCAGGATATGAATATCAATAATAACATCTAAAATTATCTTATTTTTTAATTAAAATTGTAAGTTGTCAATCTACTTTTGTACTAACTTTTATACCAATATCTAAAAATCTACATTCATATATTTAATTTCTTTCTGTTTGTGAAATCTCTTTTCTTTTTCTATTTTCTCTTTTTGCCTCAAATTTCCTAATTGACTACAAGATAAAGAAGCTGCTTCTCAAGTTGTTTCTGAATGTCGTAAAAGTCAACAAATCATTTCCTCCACATCAGGTATGATTTCTTTGTTTTTTTTTAAGAAGTCATGACTAATTAAAGATTATGTCTGCATGATGCCAAAACAGGAGTTACCACCTCCTATAAAAAAAAATTAACCAAAAAATCTATTTAATAGAGAGAGAATGATAATTTAAATATTTTCACTTTCCTCTTTTGTGTTTTTTTGGTTGTTGTATGGTTTAAATTCAAGCCTTGGTACCAAGTTTCCAGTACCCAGTATGACAATGAGTTATGTTTTGCATATGAAATTTGAAAGTATTGTTCTATTAAATGCTAGAAAATAAGATTAGACTCCGAGAACAAAAGGCAGAGTTAAACTGTATGTTGATATATTGTGACAGGTTTCTTCATTTTACTTTTCATAAGAAGCTAATGAGTTTTATAATATTTAGATGGTAAACATTTTAAGTGGTTAAATTTAGCTATGGGCTCTGAATTTACTAAAAACCTTTTAAAGGGTGTGAATTATACCTCAATAAAGCTATTAAAAAAATAGGTCAACAGTGTTGAAAGTAAAAAAGAAATCAGTTACGGGTTAATTTCCTAAAATCTAGTTTGATTGAAATTCTCGTAACTACACAAACATGACTTCATATATCTGAAATGGAAATAGGAAATATAACATTTTCTTGACAGGACTTACATACTTTATTATTCTGTGAATCATTCATATGAGAAAAGCAATAGGCAATCTGCATTTAATTAAGTATTAATCTAAAGTAAATTGCCTTTAGAATAGAATTTGCTTTAATTTAATTATACCTGTGAAACTTCTACTTAGATTTTCAATGGATACATTGTATGTTGTTTGTTGCTAACTTGTTCTTACAAAATTAATGACTAAGAGCTATTTACATATTTTTTTATATTCCTGATTTTTCTTCATTTTCAGAATGTGAACCGTTGAATGTTCCTCAGCTGTTGGCTTCAGATGTATGTCTGAATCTCAAACTTTCCACTGAAATATCAGAGAAACCTTTGTCACTTTCAGCATCTGATCAGGTACTAAATTTGGTTTGTGTTTTGTGAACAAATTTTAATAATACCTTTATGCTAAAATGTATTATGGTCATCATTCAATTGTATGAAATGAGGCTAAAAATCTCACCTATGTAGCTTTGTTGGAAAGGTAAAAATTAAGATTTAAATATTATGTACCAAAATATTGTAAACTAAGACCATAAAACACACTTCCTGCAGCTTTCCTTAAGTTGGGCTCATATGAACTCTGTTTCTCTTCAGAATTAAACCTTTTTATGGGTGGTGGGTGGTGGGCAAAGTGACCATATAGAGTAAAAAAATGTAACCCTCTTTGACTGTGTGTGTTTGGGCTCAGGTGGAACACACTTACATAAATGTGATTGACATTGAAGCTGATGAGCTAGAGGAAGTACCTGACAGAGAAGAGCCTCCAGAGGATGATGTTATCAAACAGCACCTAGAAGTCCCATCCTCTGCAGAGTTACATTACATGGCAGCTTCCGTTACTAATGCTGTTCCCCCACGCAACTTTAAGAGTCAAGGTATTAGTTTTTCCTACTTTTTGAATAAAAAACATTTTGAAAAGTTCTTTAATACAGCATTGTTAACCTGCTTAATCTCTTAGCTCTCCTGCACACCCACTGTACTTTTGAGTGTTTAGATCACACTTAGAAATATTTTATTCATCTTGTAAATACCTTGTTTAGAACTTTAGAATCAGTCTTTATGTGCCTTTCATATTCTTGACAGAATCTGCCAATTCCGCTGCGGATTTATTTTTTAAACCTGCAAAAGTGTCTCCATCTTGTCTGGATGGAAGGAGCTGGGGAGCAGGCATTACAGAAGTGAAGGAGCCTGGAATCACCTCACCTACGTCATCAGACGTGGAGCAGGACAAAGGTGAACGCCCTAGATGTGTGCCTGACTCTGCCCTTCCCCTGAGTCCCTGCTCTATTAGAAATAAGCACTAGAACTTGGTAATGGCAAAGAAAGAAGAAAAGAGCTTTTTCCTGCTGTGGAGAGTGGGGGCAGATAAGTAAATGAGATAGAGTTCCAAAGCTGGGACCCATGGATAGTTTGCGGGGAGAATACAGATCTATTTGTGCATAGGTCTTCTCTCAATTAACGAGACTAAAAATAAATGCCCTGTTGGATTTCATGAGTGTTTTGGTGTTAAAGAGGAATTCTCATATTTAAAAAGGTGGGACTTCTAGAATAGCACATAGAAAATACACAGGCATGGTTGCCAATAGTACATTATTAGTAAAATATTCCATTTTTGGTTATAAATCAGGTTTTATTATTGTTAAATAGTTGCAAGATTTAGAAGAATACTTCTTCAAAACCTAGTGATTGCATCCTGTGAATGTTTAGATTAATATGCAGTTGCGCTTCCTGCAACAGCGACCCAATCTCTTCCCTGGTTCCACAGCTGTTTAGGAGGCGTAGACCCAGCTTTGTGGTTGTCAGGTGCTTGGGTGCAGAGCCCACTGCCTGTTGGTTGTGTATCAACAGTGGACACTCAGGAGAAAAGAGGGGCAGGGAAGGAATGGGCGGCGGGGCGTATATGTTCTGGCTGCATAGATGGGTAAGTGCCAGCATTTCAGATTTTGAAGCCTTCGCCCTCTTTTTATCTCTCTCCTGACACAGGGCTGCGCATGGGTAGCAGAGGAGGATGTGTGAAGCTAGCATACATCTAGCTTTCAGGCTGTGTGAAAAGAGCATGGAGTTGAGATTCAAACAGAACAGACCTGGGTTTAATCCCAGCTCTGTCACTTAATACCTTTGGAGATGTTTTGTGAGAAAATTAGCATTATCGGATCCTCACTTGTATCGCTGTGGGATACATCCTCATGGGGTGTCAGGAGGGTTACATCCAACCAAACGCCAGTGGCTACTTAGGCACCCTGTTAGTTTCTCTTCGTTTTCACACCAATTGAATTTTGAAATTGTGTTTTCACCTGGAACTAGACCATCTCCCTGTGACCCCTGAATATCTTAGGCCAGCATTTCAGAATGACAATAACCAGCAGGTTAATAGCCTCCATCAGTGAGATCAAGTCCATAATCAACCTTTTGGAGAATCCTTTGCTGGGGAGACTGCCTGGTGATGAAAATATGTCAGCAGACCCTTCTGCACTTATTAAAGAGAAGAACTAAAAAATCCCAATTTAAAAGGAAGTTTTATATTTTAAAATTAAATTCCATCATGGTTTTTACATAATATACTTTAAAAACTCAGATGTAGTCACACAGTAGAGTTGAGTGGGATTTGCGTTATAGGCAAAGGTTGGGAGAAGGGGGGAGGGTCAGGGTCCCTAGAAATGAAAAACAAAAACAAACCAAACAATAAATCCCTGTTTTAGTAGAGACTTGCTCTCTGTTTTGAATGACAGTAGCTTCCTATTTTAGAAACCATCTCTGATAGGAATACTGTTAGTAATAACAAGCAGCGCTTTGCTGGGCAGGGGAGAGCATTGCAGGGTTACTGGAACTCAGCGTTTCGCCCTCCTAGGTGGTGCTTCTCCTACCCATCGGGAGCGGAGCAGGCTCTCCAGAGAAAGGGGTGCTCAGTCATTATGGACGTAGGCCATTTTGGATTTTAAGCATGTCCATCTTTCTGCTGTTTTCTATTTGAAGTTTATACACCAAATTATTTCCTGAGAGTGATTAAGGGAGACACTTTAGGCTGCTGAAAAACAGGAAGGGCAGGTGGAACTGAAATATAACATGCATACCTACGTTTGTTTAGCAGTTTACAATTTTGAGATTATTTTGTCCCATATTTTGATCTTTACAAAACCTCTGAGTTAGGTAGGACAGGCATCATGATCTTCATTTGACTGAGTCTTCATTCAGTAAACCCTAAGTTGGGCACTAGATATCGGAGCTGAGGAAGAGTGTAATCCCAGGGTCTCTGCCTGTGAGCTTGCTCACCTATGGGGAAAGGAAGACAGAGAAATAGAGGTGATTCTAATACAGCATGGTAGGTGCTGTCAGCAGGGTATGGATGAGATTCTTGGGAAATAAAGCACCCAATCCATCTCTGGGAGGATTAGGGCTATTTAGGGGAGAGACATCTAAATGGAATCTTAAAGGAAAGTAGGATTTTGTGAGAGAAGGGGCGCACAGATTGAGAGAATAGATTCTCTCAGTGCAGTGACTCAGGTTTGATGGAGCTTGCTGAGTTTGAGAAAATTAAAGTTCAGTGTGCTTGGAGTTAATGGGTTTTTTTTGTTGTTGTTTGTTTTTTTAAGAAATAGCAAGAGATGAGCTGGAGAGTGGAGAGGTAGGCAGAGGAAAGACTGAATACCATTTTCTCTCATACTGAGGCATTTGGACTTTTAAGGCGAAGGCATTAGAGAAACACTGAAGGATTTCAAGTAGAAAAGGAATAATGTCAGATTTGTGTTTTAAAAGATCTCTCTAGGGTATGTGTGGAAGATGGACTAATGGGAGTGAAATAAGTTAGTGACAGGGATGCCATTTGGGTCTATCTGTTGTGAAACTTTAGCAGCAGTGCTAGTAGGAATGGAGGAGATATTTGGTAGGTTGATCTTCGCTATTTGCCGTCTCTCTGGATCTGAAGGAAAGAGAAGAACCTTGAAGACTCACAGGCCTCTGTCTTGGGAAACTGGGGGAATGAAAGTGCTCTTCACTGAGCTGGGAATAAGGAAGAGGGAGCAATTGGAGGGGCAGAAGCAATGAGTTTGGTTTAGCACGCTTTTGGGATAACCTGCACGAGCTATCTAGGACACAGATGGACTTCTGGGCTGGAGCTCAGAAAGAGTGCCATATGAATTTGAGGGTTACCTGTGCGTCAGTGACACCACTCAGAGAGAAGTGAGCTGAGACTGGCACCCCAGGAAATACTGATGGGGAAAAGGAGTGGGTGGCAGAAGAGAAGACCCAGAGATGACTAAGAAGGAAGGGCAATATGGGGAGGAGACAGAAGCCAGAAGAGAACACATTTAAGGAAGAAGCATTTCAAATTTGGAACAAGAATCAATTGAGTTTAAGAGTAGGGAGAGTCATTGGCTTTGATACTGGTCTTGGGATGTTTAACATTTGCCTGAGATCCCCTCGGAATCAGTAGTGGCCAACATTGGGTCTAGCTTTTACTGTATGACATTGTTGGTTTTCAAATAGAGTTTTAAAAAGCCAGAAAGATTGAAAGTAGCTTTTTGATGAAGTATATTTTTTGTAGCAGAGGCTAAAAGTAACATTTAAACTGCCTTGTATATGGAGGTTGTGGTCATAGTAACACTGTTATGTATTATTTTTTTTTCTGTTATGTATTCTTATCCCAACAAAGACAAACCTCAGAAGGCAAGAAGCTGAAATGGTATTGCTAAGTATATTAAATTAAAACTGATTTGGAAGGGAATGTTGTGTTGATTTAAAATGAAATCTTCAGAAACATTAGATCATAAGCATCTGCCTCTCCTTTAATTATAATCAATTCTGATATTTCCCTTATTAATATTTAGATGTGCCGAAACCAAATTTTCGATTCAAAGACCAGAGCTCACAGTCAGATGCTACAGAAGACTATCGGCTGCAGGACCACCTACTGCAGGCACTGCAGCAGGATGTCTCCCCCACTCGTCCTGCGCCCCGCTCTGCAGCCTGCCGACTAAAGCATCTCAGCTCTGAGCTTCACAGAATTGATGAGCAGCTGCTCGCAATACAGACCATAGCTGAGAACATAGAGCAGGATTTCCCCAGACACGGACTGCTAGACCCACATGGTGATAAGGTAGACTGTCTCTATTTTAGTTTTTTGTTTCTTACCACGTTATTAGATTTATAGTGTGATATAATTTTAGACACTTGATTTTTCAAAATAATGGGAAATTTGGTTTCCATAAGCCAGGGTTTCTCAACCTCTCAGCTCTATTGACATTGGGCCTGATAATTCGTTGTTGCGGGCTGCTGTTCTGTGATTTGTAAAGTGTTGGTAGCCTCTCTGTGCTCCCGCAGAGTGGTTTGCTGCAGGAAGGAATTCAAGGACACTCCGAATAAGCCAAGCAAGCAGTGGGTTTATTGAAAAGGGGAAAGTACACTCTCGAGATAGTGTGAGAGAGGGCAGGCCCGGAGGAGAGCGATTGCCCCGAGGAACGAAGCTTAGGATTATATTTGAATGAGGGAAGGAAATACTCAAGATTTAGGGCTGGCATTATAGCGTTCCCAGGCGGGTCCTTGCTGACCGCTCCTTCCCATAGGGAAGTGGGGTCCCCTGGGCCTTACTTGGCCCTTGTCGGAACTGTCTTGGCGACACGGGGTAGAGATTTTTCCCTGCCTGCAATGCTGATAGCATTATAATCCATTACAATTAGCTATAGCAGCACCTTTTCTTTATTTTTAATTTTTATTTTTTTAGAAATTTTATTGGGGAATTGGGGGAGGGGAACAGCGTTGGGGAATCAGGGAAGGGGAACAGACAAGTTGCTGTCTTAACCAATGCGCCACACGGCCGGCCCTGCACCTTTTCTTAAGAATGATGTCAGCTCCTCTTTTCCTGTGTCTCCCCTTCCCTTCCTTTCCTCCCTGCCTCTCCCAGTGGCCCTGTTCCCTGGTCTGTACCCACGAGCTGTCAGTAGCATTCCCCCTAGCTATAATAATAAAAAATGTCTCCAAACATTGTCTAATGTCCCCTGAGGGGCAAAATTGCCCCGAGTTGAGAAGCACTGCTTTAAACTTTTAAGAAGTGAACCCATGCTCCCTACCAGAAAAAAAAATATATGAACTACAAAACGAGAATGTGGATTTAAACAAATCCTCCCAACTGAGAATTATTTTTTTAAGCATGGTTTTTATAACTTTACAAATATTGTTGTCCTTATATTTGGAATTCTCAATTTCTGTTAAATATTTTATGCAGTGGATTAGTAATCCTTAGAAGTTTTCTGTATCTTTAAAAGTATTCATAATAAGAAGATTAATGTTTATGTATTTAGTATATCATGGTATTTAGACAAATAGAAGTCTCAAACATTAATTATTCTGCACAAATATCCTGTCTGTTTTTTAGGAAGTGAAGTTTATATAAATAAAGATTAAAGAAAAAAACAGTAAAATATTTTGAATGTGTTAAAGCGTTATATTGGGAAATGCAAATTGATCTGAAGGATACAAATTCCATCGTTGACTTAACCTAACAAATATTCCAGGTTGCTAGCATGATGACATTTTAAAGATGTATTTATTAGATTTATAGTATTTCTTTAATCCAAACATTAACACATATTAAAAAATTAAGATTAAATGTGAAAAAATATGTGATAGGAACTATTATTAAGTAATGATACTAAGTATTTAGTCTTCCAAGGTGACTACTTTGAAGAAAGTAGCACTAATTTAAATGAAGGATTTGGCATATTGGTTTAAGATGTTCTCCTATTATTATGCACACATAAGTACAAAGATTTTTACTTGCCCCTTTTAGTTAAGAAAACAGCTTGTAGGCCTGCAGGAGGCAGAGGGATGCTATGGACAAGCACTGAGTAGACGCCTGGAAGACCTGGGTTCAAATCATGTTCTGCCACTAAGAAAGTCACTGAATTTCTCTGGGCCTGTTCTCTCATCTTTGAAATGAAAGGTTTTCTCTAGATGGTAGTTAACCCCATTCTAAAATTATTTGATGCTATTTTCCTGAGTCTCTTAAAAGGTTAAATCAGTTAAGCTACAAATAAGTAAAAATTTCTTCCTTTTCATTGATTTACACCATTTAGCTCATATTGGATTTAATCCAATTTCTTTCATTTGTTGCATTAATAAAAATGTTTAAAACCTACATAAAGTTGTTGATAATATTTTGAAATTTGTAACAGTTATTTTGTTGTGTGTGTTTTTCTACAGGTTGGACCTTTGGGTCACATTGAATTGTCCTCTGGCCCTGAAACTGAAAAAACAACGGCTTCAAGAACCATTAGTATTTCTGAAAAAGGTTTGTGAGGAATTGTGGGGTGGGTCTGAAGCCTTGCTTTGAAAGAAGCATTGCCTTTTGGGCATAACAGAAATACAAATAGCTTTCATATTGAGCTGAAGCCATCAGCCCTCCAATTTTTAGATTAGGATATTTTGTCTGATAATGTGATTGGCTCCTACCTCGGGCCGTTTTTTTTCTGAGAAGCCATCTTTTCCTTCTATCACCTCTTCCTGCTTTTATAGCAGAGTGGAGCACTGTGGGCTGCGTCTTAGCTTCTGTGACTCCACCTCACCGGCCACACACTGCTGAGGAACACACAGAGCTTCGTGCTGAGGTGGTTGTTTGTCTGTGGTCATCTGCTGAGCTGGGATTTGAGATTCTTATTAAATGGCCTGGAATGGTGAAGTCTTACATTTTTGCATTTCTTATTGAAAGGATGACATTAGGATAGTTATTTTAAAAAATTTCTACAGCATCTATAGTTATTTATATCTACATTCTCTCTCATTCAGTCTTGTCAACAATTTAATGTGTTCAAAAAAACCAGTCTTTGGTTTGTTGATATTATTATTGTTTCATAATTTTGTTTTTCATAAATTTCTATTCTTAGCTTTATTATTTATTGTTTTTGGGGACTTGTGGTTTTTTTTCTCCTAACTTCATTCTTTCTTTTTCCTAATATATGCATTTGAGGCTGAACATATTCCTGTAAGGACCCAGACAAGAGTGTTGATATATACCATCTTTGGGTATTCAGTTCTAATAATTTGTTATTTGTATTGAGTTCTTCTTTAGTTCAGAGTTTTTTGGCTTCCAAATATTATAGGATTTGGGCTGTAGTTTTGTAGTTTATTTCCATTTTTCATTGTATTGTGATTAGATAAGTATATGATAATATCAACTCTTAGATATTTGTTAAAATTTCCTTTGTGATCTAGTGTATATAGTCAGTTTTTGTAAATGTTCTATGTTTATTAGAAAAGAAGAAGCATTTTCTATTGGTTTATGTAGGATATATATGTATAGATACAGATATACATACAGTTGACCCTTGAACAACACAGGTTTGAACTGTGCAGGTCCACTTATATGTGGACTTTTTTCAATAAATACCTGTAGTGTTTTCAATCCACAGTTGCGAGTTCACAGATGTGGAAGGGCTACTGTATGCATTGATCTGTGTCATGTTATACAGGGGAGCTTGAGCATCTGGGGCTTTTGGTATGCGAGGGGTTCTGAAACCAAACCTCCACAGATAGTTGAGGGACAACTAAGTTTTGAGGGAGTCAGAAGTTATATGTGGATTTTTACTGCGTGGGGTTCAGCACACCAAACCCCTTCATTTTTCAAGGGTCAACTGTGTGTGTACACACACACACACACACACACACAATGTGCACAAACTTATAACTTATTGAGATTTTCTATATTTCAGATTGGTTTTAGTCTGCTTAACTTCTCAGTAGGCTAGGCTGCATAAAAAATTAACCACAAAGAGCTCGCTCAAAGGTTTGAGCTCTGAGCAACAGCGGTTCGAGTCCGGCCTGAGCTGAGCTGCTGCTGAGCTGCCAACAGGTGGCAGGATGGCTCAGCTAAAAAAAAAAAAAATTAACCACAATGATTGTGGAATTCTTTATTTCTGCTTGTAATTCTGTTAAATATTGTTTTATATAGTTGACGCTATGTCATAAAATGAATATAGTTCATAACCATTATATTTTTTTGTTGAATTTTGTTCCTGTTAGTATTAAATAATGACTCTTAATCTCCAATAATGCTTTTAGACTCAAAGTCAATTTTCTCTAACATTAATATTTACATTTCTGCTTTCTTTTGCCCGGTATATCTTTTTTTGATACTTTTTATTTTTTAAAAAACTTACTATAGAAAATGTCAAACATTTCAGTAGAAGACAGAATAGTATAATTAATCTCATGTACCCAACAACCAACTTTAACAATTATAACTCATGGCCAATCCTGTTTTATGTATATACCCACCCGTTCTTCCCACCTTCCCTGGATTATTTTGAAGCAAATCCCAGATAATACATTATTTTATTCATACATATTTTATATGTAATGTGAAAAATAAAGCGTTGCTTTTAAACATATAGGTATAATATTGTCAGTCCTTATTTAAAAATCTTAATATTGTTCTATCTCATCAGTGTTCAAATGTTTCCAGTTGTCACCATTTAAAAAAATACTTTATTCATTCTAGCTGGAATCCAAGTAAGGCCTTTTCATGGAAATTGGTTGATGGCTTAGACGCCTCCTTTAACTTTTGGGTTCCTCCTCTATTTCTCTTTTCCCCGCTTGCAATTTATTTGTCAAAGAAACATGGATGTTTGTCCTGAAGTGTTATTCGGAGTCTGGATTTTGCTAGTTGAGTCTCTGTCATGTTATTTAACATTTTCCTCTGTCCCCTGTATTTCCTATAAATAAGACACTTCTTAACTTTCAAGCTGAGTGATTATGTTGTAATTGTGTACAGCATATAACTAGATTTTATTTTTTTTAATAATTAGACAATTTGAGTTTTGATCAAGTATAATCAGTTTCCATTTATTGTGATCTCTGATCTATTTATGCTTATTTCTATAATCTTATTTTGTGCTTCCTATTTACTATGTATTTTTTTCTTTACTTTTTGTCTCTTCTATTGGATTGACTTTTCTCTCTCCCCTTCTATTGGCTCAGAAATACACATTCTATTTTTAATCTCTTAGTGATTATTCTTGAATTTTCAACATTCATACTTGAGTTAAAATTTAAGGTGAATATATTGACCTCACAAACAATCTAAGGGCTTTAGCGTTTTTAACACTAATCTGCTGCCTCATCTTCTCTGATGTTGTTTTCTAATATTTTAGTTCAGCCTTGTTTTTTTTAGAATTCTTTTCTTTTTTTTTTAAGGTTTTTATTGGGGAATTGGGGGAGGGGAACAGCCAAGTTGTTGTCCTTCAATCTTAGTTGGGAGGGCGCAGCTAGCTCAGCTCCAAGTCCAGTCTCGCTGCTCAGCTCAAGGTGCTGTGTTCAATTAGTTGCAGGTGGGTGTAACCACCATCCCATTGGGGAGTCGAAACAGCAGCCTCGTTGTTGGTTTTTTTTTTGTTTTGGCTGAGCCATCCTGCCACCTGTTGGCAGCTCAGCGGCAGCTCAGCTCGGGCCAGGACTTGAACTGCTGTTCTCAGAGCTCGCACTCTTGAGCAAGCTCTTAACCAACTGAGCCACTCGGCCGGCCCAAGCCTCGTTGTTAAGAGCGCACTCTCTGTCCATTGAGCCACCCAGGCAGCAGCTCAGGTCAAGGTGCCAAATTCAGTCTTTAGTTGAGGGCGGGTGTAGTCACCATCCCATGTTGGGGTTGAACAGGCAACCTTGTTGTTAGGAGCACGTGCTCTCACCAGCTGAGCCATCCTGCCATCTGTTGACAGCTCAGGGCAGCTCAGCTCAGGCGCAGCATCACTGGCCCATGTGGGAATCGAACAGGCAACCCTGTTGCTCAGAGTTCGTGCTCTAGGGCAAGCTCTTAACCAACTGAGCAGCTCAGCTGGCCCCAGTTCTGTCTTGTTTTTAAACCTCCCATTTATTCTCCCTTGTCTTTTTTAAGTCAATATTTATTTGAATTTATCAGCATGTTTGCCATTTTCTTTGCCCTCAATTGCTTTTTAAAAAAAATCTGTAATTTAAATAACGTAAATATGTAAACCATAGGTATATAAAACCAAAACAGTTTCATGAGTAATACCCTTGTTGGCATTTTCTGTCTCTGCTATTATTGCCCACATTTGCCTCTTGCATCCATTTCTTTGAGGTTTGTTGCCTTCTTCTTTCTAGTTCTTTAATAATTTAGAGTCTGTGAGTGGTGAATTCTCCCAGTCTTTGAAAATAGCTTATAGTGATGGCTTATAGCAGGGTACACAATTCTAGGTGGATGCTTATTTTCCCTCAGCATTTCAAAGATATTATTCCAGTATCTACTGGCATTTCTAATTCTGAGTTTATACTACGTATGTGCTGTCTAATTGCTCTTCTTTTATCTCTTATTGCTTTTAAAGTTTTCTCTTTAGTTTTGGCTTATTTTGTATTTTTGATAGTGTTTCTAGTGTATATTCCTTATTATTTATTATATATGGGAGTAGGAATGATTCTTTAATTTACAGGATTAACATTGGGAATTTTTCATCTATTTTCTTTTGGAGTATTGCTTCCTCCTCTGTGTTTTAAAACACCTATGGAGGTATGTCGGACCTTTGGATTCTATTCCGTCTCTTAAACACTTCTTAATTTTTATCTCTCAGTGATGTACTCGGTGTCTTCAGGTCTGTTTTTTAGTCTAATTCTCTTTTCTGCCATGTCATCTTTGTGTCAGATTTTAATTTTGGTGACTACATTATTTATGTCTAGATGTCCTGTTTCTTTTTCAAAGCTACCTGTTGTTTGGGAATAGTACTATGTTCTTTTATTGTGGTTTGTATGCCTTCTTTTATCTATTTAATGACTTTAGTAATATTTTATGCCCTTTCTGATTGTTTTATTTCATGTGTGCATATTCTTAATTGTCGAACCAGCATACTGTCTCTCTTTCATGGTGGTGTCTTTGTTTGACTTGTAATTTTTATTTATTTTTTGTTTTTTAAAGTTGCAGAAAAGGAGTTTATTAAGAGAAAAAAGTACATTTCAAAAAAGCCTAAGTAGGAGAAAAAGTAGAGAATGACTCAAGGGCCTTTATTAGAAAAGAAAGTACACTCCAAAGAGTTTAAAGAAGGCCGAGCTAAGGAAGCTCAAAAGGCCCAAGGGGGCCCACTGGCCAGCACCAGGGCCAGGGAGTCATTATTAGGAGAGAAAGTACACACCAAAGAGTTTGGCGTGGGCCCCGAGCAGAGGCAAGGCTCAAAAGGCACTGACTGGCCAGGACTTGGAATTTTTATCCCTTCTTCCTCTAGAATGGGCTGACTTGTAATTTGTAAAATCATCTTTAGGGGGGATCTGCTGAGTTATGTTTGTCTTTGAAGTGGTTTTGTATTTGCCTCTTGCTGTCGCTGAAGTAGAAAAAAATTTTAGGACAAGTTTTGTATACATTCCTTGACTTGGAGTTGCTGTGCTCCATTGATAGTGTAAATTCAGATCCCACACCTGCTTGTGGCAAGACAGGGATTTGGATTTCACAGAGCTGGCTTTTTAAAATTTTTCTTCCATCCACTACCCAGGCAGATATAAAATGTCTTTGCTGCTTCTCCAGGGCAGGGTTTTTCTTATCCCCTTTAAAGCCAGAGCTGTCCTTCAGTGCTCTGGGCCATATAAAGGTAGCTCAGCCCCCACTGCAGTCTGCAGAAACCTTCTCTTCCTCTGTGGACTATCCCAGCAGTATTGTCTAGCTTTGAATTTCTGTTTCTTTTCTAGCACCAGAGGATTTCTTTATTTATAGGGCTTTGTTGTGTATTAATCAATTTGTTTTAAATTTAGCGTGTCTTCTGTGTTTTTATAACAGGGCAGGAGCCTGTCCACTTTAGCTCCATCTGCCATGTTTTCTGAAGTTGATAATTTAATAGTTATTTATGGTGGGAGAGTGTGAATTTTAAATATCATAAATTGTTTCATTATTCAGTAGAAAGCTATCAGAATAATATGGTGCAAACTTCTAATATATCTGTTGCCACGTGGAAGTGTTTAGTTACCGTAAGTGTTATATCTTTGCTATGTGATTTTTTTTCTCTATTATTTTCTTTTAATTGTAATATAGACTCTGGATTAGTGCACTTCCTGACTCATATGAATCAGGAAGATCCAAGTGACAACGAACAAACTTTAGAAGCTGAATTTTTCGGAACAGAAACTCATCCTAGTCAGAAAACCTGTGTGTTTCCTTCTGCCGATTCAGCTGTCAGCCTTTCCAGTGACCAGAATACAACTTTTCCAGGTATTGTTCTTCACTGGTTTCATTCACACTCTTATTTTTCAATATACTGAAAGATACATTGCAACAATATACTCTTGTTACTGAATAGTATTTACTGGAAATGTAGTTGTGAAGGATTTGTCAAGCCATTTTGCAATATTTATAAATTTCAGGTGAAGGGAAATTAAAAATTGCACTATTCACATGAAGAACTATGTTGTTAGAAGATAAACTGCAAGCATGTATCAGCTCTGTGTAGCTTATAATATTAAATATACAACCAGAATTACTATAATATTTGCTTTTTACAAAAATTGAGAAATTCAGACTCTGCCAATTATGAAAACCTTGAGTTTTAATTTGAAAACAAATACTGGTGTAATTCATGGAGCCTCTGCCACGTGCCAGACTTCGCTGTTTCACGTGCATTGACCCTGGTGCAGGCCTGATTGGGAAGCGCCATTAATACCCCATTTTACGGTGAAGGGTATTGAGACTTAGAAAACTGTAGTGCCACTTCTCATTCCATTTCATTTGGAGCTGGCAATTAAAAATGACATTCTTTAGTCCTAACAAATACATTTGGCATATGAATAATAAGTCACACTAAATACAACAGCTGAACCATTGATGGTGTTGAAATATATTTTTTTTTTGGCCCCAGATATTGATGGTCAATAATGATGATTTTACTGTTTACAAAATGTGTTATTGCCATTAGTAAAGTAATATAAGCAGTAAAAAAATGCTATTTTTAAATGCCATTGTTGTCATTTAAATAAAAGAAAAGCTATTAAGAAGTTGGTGTAAATCTTGTAATTTTTTTCTCTTAGTTCTTTCTAGATTCCATTTGTATTTTAGTTGTTGGCATATGGGATAATGATTTCCATTTCACAAAATTGTTGTGAAGATTGCGTATTGTATATGAAGCATCCAGCTGAGAATCTGTTTGTTTCCTGTAGGTTCTTGGTCACCCATGGCTTTCCTCTTTCTTCTTATGAGGAAGAATTGACAGATGAGGTTAAAGAGGTTCTAGAGGGGTTCTGATTGTGTCTGAGAGGTTTAAACTCCATTTATACTTGGGAATCACTGGAGAATTCTGAGCAGAGAAGTAAAATGAGGAGGTTTTGAGGAAGACTAGAATGGAGGCAAAGATCGGTTCATGAAATGTTAAATTCATTTGACCTGTGACATAGTGAGTACCTGGCCAGTGTTGTGGGGAGGGAAAAAACACGGGAGAATTCTGAACAGGCAGCTGACGGTGCTCTCTGAGTAAGTGGATAAAACAGGAGAAGGAGAAAGCGAACGGCTCTTTGGTGTTGTCAGCCTGTAGGAGGAAGGATATAATCAGGTCTGATGTCCAACTGTGGAGTACTTTAAGATCAAATGTAACAGTTTAAGGTGATGCTGGGGTATATCTGGCCATGTTTAGGATCCAGTTTTTGACAAGAAAGTGGAACTTAATGAGAGGTTTAGGCTTATAAAACAGATGTAAGAGCCTTTTACTTAATTACATAGTTAAGCTTAGAGAGTTCATCTGTTCTCTGCAAGAAAAAATGGAAAAAAAGGGGAAATGCCAAGGAAGCAGCCTGTGAAATGTCACCCATTAGAGAGCAAGGGAGCCTCCCCAGTGAGCAGACTCTGGTAAAGGGATTTTCAAGAAAAAAGTGAGTGGCTAACAGCTTCACCAGCCGCCAGAAAGTGTAATACAAAGAGTAGAAGAAGGCAGTCTGGGGACAAAGACAGGCTGAAGAAGCTATAAATATAGATTCCTTATGAATTGATTTGTTTCTTTGTTTGTTTTGTTCTTTAGAGTCCACATATAAGTGAAATCATATGGCATTTGTCTTTCTGTCTGACTTATTTCACTCAGCACAGTACCCTCTAGGTCCATCCATGTTGTTGCAGATGGCCAGATTTCATTCTTTTTGGTGGCTGAGTAGTATTCCATTGCATATATGTACCGCCTCCTTTTTATCTGTTTATTCATTGATGGACACCCAGGGTGCCCCCACATCTTGGCCATTGTAAACAGCGCTGCAATGAACATAGGGATGCACATGTCCCTCTGAAATAGCATTTTGAGTTTCTAACGATAAATACCCAGAAGTGGGATTACTGGGTCCTTCTTTGTCTCTTGTTATGGCCTTTGTTTTAAAGTCTGTTGTGTCTGGTATAAGTACTGCTACTCCAGCTTTTATTTGCATGAAATATCTTTTCCATTCCTTTCAGTCTGTGTGTATCTTTCAATCTGAAGTGAGTCTCTGTAGGCAGCATATGTAAGGGTCTTGTTTTCTTATCCATTCAGCTCCTTTATGTCTTTTCATTGGAACATTTAACCCACTACATTTAAAGTAATTGTTGATAGATATGTAGGTATTGTCATTTTATTATTCATATTTTTTATCTTTTTTTCTTCTTGAAGAAATCCCTCTAACATTTATTGTTAATACCGGTTTGGTGGTGGTGAACTCCTTTAGCTTTTTCTTGTCTGGGAAATTCTTCATTTCTCCTTCAATTCTAAATGATAGTTTTTCTGGGTAGAGTAATCTTGGTTGTAGGTCCTTTCTTTTCATCACTTGGAATATTTCCTGCCAATCCCTTCTGGCCTGAAAAGTTTCTGTTGAGAAATCAGGTGACAGTCTTATGGGAGCTCCCTTGTAGGTAACTAACTGCTTTTCTCTCGCTGCTTTTAAGATTCTCTGTCTTTAACCTTTGGCATTTTAATTATGATGTGTCTTGGTGTGGGCCTCTTTGTGTTCATCTTGTTTGGGACTCTGCACTTCCTGAGCTTGTATGTCTATTGAAAACAAAACAGAAAGAAACTCAAGATACAGAGAACATTTTGATGGTTGCCAGATAGGAGGGAGGTTGGGGGGATGGGTAGTAAAGGGTAAGGAATTAAGAAGCACAAATTAATAGTTAAAAAACAGGGAGATGGAAAGTACAGCATAAGGAATATAGTCAATAATATTGTAATAACTGTGTATAGTGTCAGATGGGTATTAGATTTATCAGGGTGATTACCTCGTAAGTTATATAAATGTCTAAGTCACTGTGTTGTACACCTGAAACTAATATAATATTGTATGTCACCTGTAATTGAAAAAATACAAAAGTATCAAAAAGAAAAAAGAATTCTAATAGTAAAAGGAAGTAGAAAAATGAGATAAAGGAAATGAAGTTAAAGATCATTTCCAGATGGGGATAAATACAGACTCTTTAATGTTTCAAGGCAAAAGGAGAGAAATTAGTAGGAAAATAAATTGAAAGTACAAAGTTAAGGAGGTGATTCATTTAGGGTTGTTATAGCTTCTTAAGTTAGGATGCAAGAGGGGAAAAAAGGAGAAATAACAAATGGCATAAGAAACAGAAAGATGGATAAATTAAAATGTTTTTCTCAATGTTTGATTATAAATCTAAAAAGAAACCAAATTATTATTTAAAAGTATAGAACTTGGATGCCCTAATAGGTGTCTCCTTCTTCAGAGTGGGCCTCTTGGAAAGATGTATAGTCATTCCCATACCTCTAGTGCTCAGAAATAGCGTAAGTTTACTCTTTTGAAATTGATTTCCATTTTTCCTCACTTTCTTCTGAGTGTTCTTAAAGTGGCAAATACTATACTCACTGAGGATGGGTTTAATTTTTGGTAACAAACGCAAGTTATTCAGAGGCCTTTCTGATAAGTGAAGTACATGATCAGGTTGAGTGTCACTGTCTGAAATTTGAAAAAAGGAATTGTGTTCATCCAGGAATGAAGCTGATCTATTGTGTTTAGTAAATTGTGAAAGCAGTCCAGGGAGAGTTCCAAAAATGGTTTGAAAATGAAGTAAGTGTAGATAGAATCTTCCTATATAACTATTTTTAAAGGCATTTATTTAAGCATAACACTTTTCTGCCCTTTGATAAAAGGAATGTTTCCTCTCTAGTAGTCAGACCTTTTATATCTGATTAATCTATACTTACACCATTATCATTTTTTTTCAGCAGTTGAGGTTTTACTTAATAGTTAAATTTAGTTAATTGCTATTAAGAACTCAAATGCCCAGACTGATAATGTAAGATAATGTAAAATCCTTGATCTGAGGATTAATAAATTAAAAAACAAACAAACATGTGCTTAAGAAAGCAAAATTATTTAATATTAAAAACATGTAGGGGCAGAGTGGATTTATCTTAGTATAAGAAAATCTTCACAACAAAATGTTTTTTTGAGGAGAGATGTCAGAACACTTTTCCCTGTGTTAACACAATTCTCTTTGAGGTTTAAACATAGAAATGGAGTGTGGATTAAATGTTTTGCTTTAAATATATGTAGTTAATATTGGACATGGTTTAAAAATTGTTCTTTGAGTCATATTCTTCCAATAAGGGCTTCCTGGATTTTAGAAATTTCCCCAAATGTATTGCTTTTAGATCATCAGAGAGTTTTTTGTTGTTTTTTATGATTGTTTTAGTAAATTGCACTCTAATTTCTAAACTGTACTAAGAAAGATTGCACCTCCTAAAGTGTATTATTCAGAGTACTCTGGATAGAAAAGTTGTAATCTTAAAATGTGGACAGTATTCACTACTAAGTAGCATATTCAAGTGGAGGATAAATATGCTATATGTATATATCTGTATGGTTTAAAAATATTTTAATTTCTGGTTATATAATTTCTAAGTCAGGTTAATAATTGAAAGTACAAAAAAAAGTAACTGACCTGAAATGTTTATTAATAATGTTTCTTTTTTTTTAAGGCATGAATAACAGTGATGAGTTATTTGAGAGGTAAATATCTTAAGAATTAATTCACAGTTTTACTTAAAGTTGGGTATAAATTATGTGTTCTGGAAATTTTGTTGTTTGTATGTATGTGAACATCTACATTTTTTTTCATGGATTAAAGGAATATAATTCCCATTGGGGATGGGTTGTGTTAAGAAACTGAGGATTGTTATTAATATATCCCTTACCATTACTCATGGGTAGCTAGGACACTATAGACTACATTGGCTACGTTTTCTTTACTACATATGTATTAAATCTCAGCAGGCAAGACAGGTAGAAATGATCTCCTGGGCCTTATGTGCTTTTTTAAGAGCAAGTACAAAATCATCATATTGATGATTAGGCTTTTCCACTGAAGATTACTGGAATTAAAGAAATAGAAGGAACCGTAGTTATATATTGATTATTTTTGTGTTTATTTATGCTCTTGGAGGGCATAGCTTTACATGTTCATTGTTGCTTCATGTAACTAAGTTGTAGATACTGACTTATATTTCTCAAATTGCATTTGCATATAAAGTGTTTCAGTAGATCCACTCCAGATGACGGGATTGACTGATATTGCAGACATTATTGATGACCTTATAACAAAAGATGGAGTTTCCAGTGAAGAGCTGGGCTTAACAGAACAACAAGCTAAAAGTTTCTCCAGGTAATCACTGAATAATTAATTTTTAACCCATTTAAAAATGTTATGGTTCAAAAATATTCAAAATGGGCAGTATTTTATTTTATTTATAATTTTTTTAATTGTGAAAGAGCAATTTATTAGGAGAAAAAGTACACTTAAGCGGGTCTAAGCAGTAGATAATGACTCAAGGGCCATTATTAGAAGAGAAAGTACACTCCAAAGAGTTTGGAGCGGGCCGAGCAAAAGAAGCTCAAAAGGCCTGGCAGTATTTTAATGGGATTGTTATGAAACAAACGCAAAACTTAGAGTAGATTTTCTTCTTCGTGAATACATTTTGTGATGTTTGTGTCGTCCCCCACTCCCCCAATAGAATATAGCCTGGCTTATTTAATGTATACAGTGCATTTGTATCGTGGTGAGTTTTCCCAAGGCCTTATCACCCTAAGTACAATATAAATTTAATCCTACTTCTTCTTAGAAGTAATTATTGATTTAGCTCATGATTTAGTACTTTATCCTAAACATTAACCCTTGGAATACATTTTAAATACTCTTTCCATGGAACATGGAACCTTTCCTGGGCCAAGAACTGGCTCCTGATAGGAATTACCTGCTGTATTATGACTTCATGTCAAGGCCCTGCAAATCCTAACTTATTTGTGAAGCTCTTTTAGTTACCTTCAATCACATATAGAGGAATTTGCATTCTTTTTTAAGTTAATGATTGTTATAAATGTCATGAATGTATTAAATGTAAAGTATTGGAATAAAAATAAAATATGGTTTCTACTCTTGAACGGGGATAGAACTATAAAAAGATAATGACATAAACCCAATCACATCAGTATCCTATAGGGATTTGGGGGAAGACTGTCAGTCAGAGAAGACAGTCTCCCAGTAATGGTATTTGAGGTTTATTTCAAAAGATCAGTAGAAATTCATGTGGCTTAACTAGAAGGAAGGATATTCTAGGCAGCAAGAATATAATATGCAAAAGTGTGATGGTCAGTAGAGGGTGGGGCGTTAGATGTAACCGGAGTTCATGCCTTGGAAGGAGAGAGAAGGTCCGACAGGGTGTGCTGGCTGCCACTGGGGACCAGAGGCAGTCTTGAGTCACCTCGTTTGCAGGCAGCAGGGGGTTCAACAAAGGGCTTTGAACTAGAGTGGGAGCCAGTCAGAGGTCTTCTTACTTCAGTAGTCTAGACACGAGATGGCTCAGAATGGAAAGTGTAGGCTAACAAGCATGAGTAAACCTGGAGACTGTCAGGAAGAAGTGAGAATGATTTTCTCTACTTGGATGACTGAGTTGATGGTGATTTCTTTAGCAAAACAAAGAATGTGGTTTTAGATACAAGGTGTCAGGAGAACATTCAGTTAGTAATATCCACTGGTACAATAGTTTAGATCCCCCCAGAAGCAGATGCTAAAATGAGATTTAGATAAGCAAGAGATTTATTTGGAGAAACACCTGTGAGGGGAAGTGGGGTGGGAGCTAGAAGACTGCCAGTGCGGTCTCGCCCTGGGTTAGGGGTCCCTAGGATCACCTCAGGTCCAGTGAATTCACAGGGAGGACCCAGGATATGTTTGTGCTCAAGACTATGATTTATTACAATGAAAAGATACAAAGCAAAATTATCAAAGGGAAAAGGTGCATGGGGTGGAGTCCAGAGGGAACCAAGCACAAGCTTCCAAGAAGCCTCCCCCCGTGGAGTCACACAGGACAGACACTTCATTCTTCCAACTGCAGATGGTCATACCGGCCGTGGGATGCTGTGTACCAGGGAAGCTTGTAGAGACTCGGTGCCCAGGGTTTTTATTGGTCAGGTAGGCGCCCTTTGCCTGGCGCGTACCGAGTCCAGACTCCCAGAAGACAAGCAGGTGTTCAGTATAAACCACATGGTTTGTGTTCGTGGCCCATCTTCCGTGTAGGATGTGTCCTACTCGCATGTGGGAGATGAGTCTGCCCCAAATCCCCGCCTCACACCACCTGTTTGCTTGGACCACTCTCAGTACACTAATCGTGTTCATTCTCTTCTGAGGAGCAGACGCTGAAATAGGATTAGATGTCCACAAGGTTTAATGAGCGAAATGTAATGTGAGGGAAAAAGGGAGTAAAAGCAGTGGGGAGAGGCATCAGACCACAGTGCAGGCCTGACCCCGCCCTCCCTGTGAAGGAAAGAGGGGCAAGGAGGGGTTAAGTAGAATCTGAGTTAAGCAGTTCTGAGAACATGTCAGCCAAGTCAGTGCTGAGACCTCGAGCCAAAGTCACCATCCGAGGCGCCTGTGTCGTGCAGGAACGGGCCAGCCACATCCCTCAGTCATTAGCTGGGGCCAGTCCCCGGGAAGTGTGGCACAGGCAGGAACGTGAGCCTAGACCCATAAGGGCAGATTCTAGAAGCCAGCTCCATACTATAAGTTTCAGAACTGCTTGAGATAGTCCAGGAATAGATTAAAGGTGAAAAAGTCCAGAGCAGAAGAAAGGAGCTAATGTAGGGGGCTGCGTAAGGTTTTGAGTAAGAGGGACTTTAAAAGCAGAAAGGAGAAGCCAATTAATTGTATCAAATGTTATAGAGAAGCCAAGTAGGATGAAGACTGACGAGGCTGCTGGAGGCCTTTCTGAGGTCATTTTCAGTGGATTTCAGGGGACAGGTTGGAGCACATTGACTAGAGATTATAAGTGTATACTACTTTTTGAAGATGGGGCAAAGTCTTTCCAAATAAACAGTATTTAGTTGTGATACTTCTCATCTGCATAACAAATTTAAAATCAAGTGATGCCCTGCCTGTTACTTTTCTCAGGATTCAGCATTCTTCCAGTAGACGTCCTCGAAGAACTGAGGAGAGAAAAGAAATTCAAGTCTGGATGAAAAGAAAACGGAAAGAAAGAATGGCAGAGTACTTAACTGAGCTGGCAGCAAAGAGAGGGCACGAACACAATCCTTTCTGCCGCAGGAGCAATCCAGTAAGTCTGCAGTATCCAGGATAATGGAATTAGCACAGAACAGATTTAGGGTTTTTTTCTGGCAAATTCAAGAAAAGGATTAATATAATTTGGATGCATTTTTTATTTCACAGAAAAGTCAGCATTTTACTTAGGAAAGTTAAGGAATTACCTTAACAAAATGTAGCAGGGTATTGTACAAACCATGTTCCATTGAACCATCTTAAGTATTTTTTTCTTCCCCAGGCTAATTATGGCTCTGGTATTTTTAAACAAATGAAGAGTTTGAGTGATGGGTGACCAGTGGGAGTTTCCTTAATTTTCAATGAGAGTTGATGGCAATTGAACAACTGACTGTGTGTGTGGTAAAGCCATTTTAAAAATCAATTTTCTACCCCTATATTATCTACAGAAGATTTTAAAGCGTGTGGTTCAGTCATGTACCAACAGAACAATGGCGTGCGTGTGTGTGTGTGTGTGTGTGTGTGTGTGTGTGTGTTGTCGTCTTGAAACTATCAGAGTTTGTTTCCTGAGCCCTGACTGTGGACATTACGATGGCCAGGTCAGAAGTATTTCTTCAGAAGGTGAAACAAAGCAAATGCTACTAGGAAAGTCACATTTAGATTACAGTTTTATACTTTCTAATCTGAAATAAAATAAAACAGTACTTTTTTTTAAAGCATCATTAGAAAATATTTTATAAGTGAGTTTTCCAAATAAGGTTATCACATTTAAGCACCAAATGGTGCAAAAGTAGGTTAATTATTATTTAAACTGTGTCATTTACTAACCTGTGTCTGGAGAGAGCATGTTGGTGTCAATATAACATTCTGTTGATAGCTCTGGGGACATGGTAATGACCTTCAGGGCTACTGAGGTACATGACCAGAATCTCTTAAGTGTGTGCGTGTATATGTGTGTGTGTGTGTGTCTCTGTGTGTCTCCGTGTGTCTCCCTCCACCCCATGGGCGGGGCAGGAGAGTTCTATTACCCTCCCTGTCAGCCAAGCAAATACCCAAGATGGCTAGAATCGTGTCCAAATTTAGAATAAATTAACTCTGAGGGCATCAGAACTGTTTGGTTTATAGACTTTGTGACATACCCTTCAAGATCACAGACCTTGTTTCTTTAGTTTTAGCTTTTATTTGGGTAAAGGTATGGGATTAGTGAAGGATTAATGTAAGTAAAAATTTCATTTGAATTTCTATCAGAAATCGACAAGACCTTTATTTGTTACTACTACTCTTTTTTGTAGCTGAGTCATCCTGCCACCTGTTGGCAGCTCAACTCAGGCCGGGAAACAAACCGGCGACCCTGATGCTCAGCGCTTCAATCTTGAGCAAGAGCTCTTAACCAACTGAGCCACTCGGCCAGTCCTGTTCCTGACTACTTCTATACAGGATCTTGAGAAAGTGAATTCACTCATGTGTGCATGTTTTTATATACACAATTGTGTGAAAAGACTTACATTCATTAGTGACTCAACAGTAACGCAGTGTTTTGGAGTAAGAGGCACATGGCTTGCATTTACCAGTCAGCCTCTTGGTGCGTAAGTCTTGAAGAGGTTTAAGTCCCAGTGAACTCACTGCAGTAGGTTTCTGTAAAAATTTTAAAGCATCAAAATGATGGTTTTTAAAGGTTTGGCTCATTTCTGCTTTATCAACCAAACTGTTGGTGAGATTAATCACAAGACTGAGGTCGCAGCCTAGGTGTCTTTATCCTTAAAATGCTCTTGTTTTCTCTCTTAAATGCAGGCAATAAAGTTCTTCTCCTTTTGAGAAAATACATTAATTTAGCTACTGAAATAGATTTTGCATTCTATTTATTAATCTGGATTTTAATTGATTACATAATGCGTTAACATTTTCATGTTTTGTGCTTGGGTCAGAAGCCTCATCAAATATGACCGTATTTTGCACAATTTCCTAAATAACAATTATGTTTTAACTTCCTGTTAAAACTGACTAGTGCAGTTTTCATGTTTTCCGTGGATCCTAATGGCTTAGTGATTTGTACTGAATAATAATGGACTAACTGGATATTTCTTGTGCAGTTTTACATGACTTCCAGGGAAATCAGGCGGAGCCAAAAGATGAAGCGTGAGAAAGACAGGTGAGCTGGGTAGCTGTAGCCTTGAGCATTCTCCCGAGCTCGCTCACCTGAGACGCAGATAATGCTTAAAGAATTCTAGTTTTCACAGTAGTCCCATTTTTTGTCAATTATGAGAGATAACTGCAAGGAAAATAATTAGACTCTACTAGCCTATTTTGGAAATTGTTTTCAAATATTATTTACTCCATTCAATTTTATGACTTTTATTTCTACTATTCCCTTCCCTCTCCGAATCTAGATATATACGTATTTGAAAATACCCCAAAGGCCATGCTACCGGTACCTTTAATAATACTGCCCAATGGTTTTCACACATCTGAAATTTGATCTTGCATCTGAAGTGCATTTAGAAAGCACTGGAAAAAAAAAAAACAAATGCTAGGTGGTCTTCAAACACTGTGTGCCTTCTAGAAATATGAACTGAAAGTGACTCTTATTAAATGTCATTTAATTCTTTCTCCAAAGAGTGCTACTCTCTGACCACTATAGTCGTCGAATCTCACAAGCATACAGTCTGATGAATGAACTGTTATCGGAATCAGTACAACTACCAGCAACTGCACAGAAACCATTGCCTAATAAGCCCAGAGCTGCTCAAAGCTCCAGACAGCAACGCCCCCTTTCTCCAAAAGGGTAAGATAAGGTTTGGCATGTCACTTGGCAAGACAATGTCAGGCGTGATAAGTGTAGCATTTTTATGACCCAAGTTCAGTGTTTCTGCTTCTACCCTGCTCAGAATTATGGTAAGAAAGTGAAGAAAACAATGGTCCCTAATTATAAGGTCTTTATAAGTTTATAGAATCACCAAGGAAGAAGACAATGGCGTTACATGTCTAAGATATAACAAAGCAGTATACCTAATACAAGTTTGGTATCCATTGAATCCTGTTTTCTTTTCTGTAGATTTTGTTGGGATTTCCTTCTGTAATTTACCTCCTAATTGTTCTGTTTCTCCACTTGGCCTCATTCTTGCAGACAGTCCCCACCAGCTTCCCACTTCTTCCTCTGCGGGCTCTTCCTACCCCGCCCAGTTATTGCTGATTCAATTGTAGATACTGTTATATATTTATTCTTAAATGAATGACCTGCAGTAGGTTTAGATATGAGTTCATTAGGCAGGACTTAACTACACACAGACTGGTAAAGAAAAGTACCCAAGTGTAATGTTTCTTATACGTGGCAAACAAACACACAAAATTTTACTTGGTGGTGATCCATAAGGTGAACAGCAATTGGCAGTACAGTGTTGTTAAAAATTACCACCTTCAAAAAAAAAAAATTACCACCTTCAACAAAATAAATGATTAAGATTATAAACACACTCACATACTTTCAGAGCCTAAAGGAAATGCTACCTACCACAAACCTTGATGCAGTCAGATCACTTGTGTGTGGGTGTGACTTGGGGTATACTCCAAATACCAGATGCCCTTTGAATCTTTTCTAGAATAAAGCAGGGTCTTAAATACATAAATAATAACTGCCAACTGGCCCAAGCTGAGCTGCCGCTGAGTTGCCAACAGGTGGCAGGATGGCTCAGCTAAAAAAAATAAATAAAAAATAACTGCCAAATACACGGAATTTGAAATGGATAGGGAGAGAACAAAAAATAGTTTCTTTGGGGAAAAAAATGAAGTTTGAGAAATGAGATATGAAGAATAATTTGTTGAGAGTTATACACTAAATACATCACTGAGGTATAAACTAAGTGAATGTATTCATCTGAGCTAGAATTTGGGCTTTTTGAAATATTATACTTTGTCACCAAATGGTATTCTAGTAATATAATAATGTGATTTCTCCTTTAGAGAAAATCGACATGGTCACAATTTTTCAATAAATCAACCTGGAAAAGTCAGATACATACCCAAAGCCAGTTACATCCCAAAAGGGGAACCTTTTGGACAACCTCATGGCTCACCTTGGCCACGTGGTAAGACTTAAACTTTATTATATTGTGGAATTTTGACCTGTTCCTTCTTGTCTCCAGAGTTGTATTTTCATTAATAAGAACTATAGATCTTAGTAAAAAACAAGTCTCATTTCAGCAGAATGTAAGAGATTGACAAAGACTTAGCTGTACTGGGATTTTGTTTAATTGCTTTGAAATAAGAAGACCCTGAGAATATTTTTAAACCAATGGCCTTTTTGTAATAGAATCTGAACAGTCAGTAAATTTGATACGACTTATTTGGGAATCTGTTTCTTTTGTGTGTCTAGCTAAAGATTGCAGGCATTTTTACAAATCAAATTCTGATAGATTTCAGGATGGATATCTTACAGAAGAGGATCAGATTGAAATAATATCCTGTTTTCACCCTTTTAACATCCTTTTCCACATTTGAAGATATAATATCTGTTATTTAAGGCTAGCCTTCCTTTAGTTAATTTTGCCATATTTGAGTTTTGATTACTAAAGTAAATCACACTTATTTGTAGAATGATTTCAAACACATTAAAATGTATAATCATAGCTAACATGTATAAATGTATACAGCTAAAAATGTATAATAATTAACTAATGTGCCAGGTTCTATTTAAGCTCTTTAATTACAACCCTGTGAGATAGGTACTATTATGTTCCCCTTTTAAAGAGGAGAAAACCAAGGCAGAGAAAGTTGAAATAAAACAGCTTAAGATCAAACAGCTAGGAAGTGGCAGAACCAAGATTTAAACCCAGTCTGGGTCTAGAGCCTACATAATTAGAACCTACCATTCAGGATGCTGCCTCAATTTATAGAAAATTGAAATTTCCATAAATTCCAATCCTTTTGATAAAACTTCATAGTTGGGTTAACTCTTGCTTTTGATTGACAAATCATAATAAGAAAATACTCTTTTTAAACTAAATTTCAAAAGAGTAACCATGTTTTCTTTTTAAGAATTTTATTTTACACCTGATACATATGCCAAAATTTCAAAATATTCAAAATTGGCAAGGATTTTAAACTTGAACCATGATTTCTTAATATCGAATGGAAAAGTCTTGGATTATGTGGAACTGTGTGTTTCTCTTGGACCGGTCCCATTAGACCTGTATTGTCACCTTGCACTTGACTGGGTTGGTCCCCGCGCCTGCCCTTCCCGGACTCTGCTTGATGAGGTGCCCCTGCTGTTTCTGGGCTCAGAAGCCCTGTGACCCGACCCCGCGCGGATGGGCCTTCTAAGCATCCTCCCCTTCGCCGCCTCAGCCCCCTCCCCCCATATAACCTGTGCTGCGTGCAGGCTTGTTTCCCACCCACCTGCTCTGTGCTTCCACTCTTTCCTTCAAGTTCTCCCTCATGCCTTGAATGCCTCACCTCGGTGTCGCAGAAGACATCCCTAATCTTGAATCTTTAGTTCTTCCAACCTGGATATAATGACTTTTAACATCCATGTTTTCATTTTAAAATTTTTAAATCATTCTCCTGGTAAAATTTAACTTGGAATTTTGTCTAGATGTTTACTGCTAACAGGTGTAGGTGCCTGGCTTTTCCAGTTGCCAGAGATGTCGTCCAGGCACATTTGCCATTTGACAAGGGACTGTGGTTGTGTTACAAGGATAGCATGTCTCTAAGCAGGGTTTTCCCTCCCTCCACCTCTACTTTTGTTTTGCTTTCCTGGTTCAAATCAACCACCATTTGTTGGGTCCCTACCTATCAGAAGGTTTCTGTCCTCAAAGATCTTACAGTGTGATGCATGAAAAAGCATACAACAGAAAGTTACAGAAGTTGGCCTGTCTTTATAGGAACTGCCCCGTTCACCATGCAGGACGCTGGTGGGGCCAAAGCTGCGGGAAGAAAGGCTGTGCGGAACCCAGTGAGCTTCCAGAAAGGTACGGGGTAAAGACGGACTATCAAGTCCTTGGATTTAATATTAATACTAAAGCTTTAAAAGTCATAAATCGCTCTTAGACATTTCAGGTACAGATTTCAGAACAAAGAGTGTGGCTTTGTGGTTCAGAGAAGAGGCTGTGGAGTTAGCCTGTTGGGGACCCTGGTTCACCACTTACCCTTCAGCCTGGGGCAGTTCCTGATCCATTAGTGTAAGCTTCTGTTTTCTCACCTGCAAAATGCGGATTATGACAGTGAGAATGTATGCGTGGGCTTGCCGCAGCGCTGAACGTAAAAACAAGCACTCGGGAAGGTGTATGATCACGTAGTCAGAGCACACAGAGCCGGAAGTGGGAGACCTGGGCCCAGATTTGCTCCATCTTTGGCTACTTGCCCAAATTACCTGGGCTCTGATCAAGAGAGAGGGAAATTATACCTAATGATCCTAATTCCTAATGCCTCCCCCAGCCCAGCCCTCACCTGATGTTATTCTGCACAGTTTCAAAGGCACTTTCCCATTCATTCTCCTGTTAGGTCTAACAACCCTTACCCCATCTCACAGCTGAGGAGACTGAGGTCCTGCTCAGATCCCCTCAGAACAGCAAGAATAACAGTGAACAGCGTCGAGGACGCACATGCTGCCAAGCAAGGAGTTAGCACCTCATGTGCATGATTTCACTTAACTCTCACATTATTCCCGTGAGGTCTGTGGCATTATCCCAATTTACAGAAAAGAACTCAACTTGGTAGGGCAAAGGATGAAAACACTGATTTATTGGGTTGTCAGAAAAGTCACGATGCATTTTTGCAACGAAAAACATGGAAAAAATACATCATGACTTTGCCGACAACCCAATATACGCACTACAAAAATGATGAGAAACACAAATGGGCCAGTTCCCGCTCTGATGCCTCCTCCCCGCTGCTGTCTCCTTTCCTTGCAGAATCACCTTTGAGCTCCCCACATCTCTCTTCATGTGTGTCTGATCTATTTAACTCATTTATCAAATTTTAATGTCGGTGGCTATGTTTTCTAGAAATTCTGCTTGGTTTTTTCCCATACTTTCCCCCATTGTAGGCGTTAAAACACAAGCTTCTAATTATTAGGTTCAGTTTGAGTCCTAAAAGCATTTCCTGTACTTTTAATTTTATAATTCCAGGCTATTTTTTTCCTTTTCAGTCTCTTAATGTTTGGTCAAATGTTTACTAGTGTAGAGTACCCCATACTTCTTATTCTTTTTTAAGCAAATGTCTAGCAATGTTTAGTTCAACAGATAAAATGCCCCAAAATACAATATTGCCCCTAAAAATAGCTGAAGTGATGTGTACATTTGTATTGTATTGTTTATGAAAGCTCCAGTGAATCCAGGGTTTTGTGTTCTTGGAGTCAGTTCGCTCCAGCCTGAGGCCTTGCCCATATCATAGAAAGACGAACGGAAGTATTGTCTAGTGGCAGCCCTGCCTCTGAGAGGAAGAAATTGAGTGTCACTGCACGTTTCTAGTTTGGGTGTTTGTCTAGACTGTGACCCAGTAATCGACACAGGTAGGGAGAGGAGGAAGGAGCAGGCTTTTCTTTTGGAGGGACTGCGGAGGTGATGGTGGTTTACTGTTCCGCCTCAGATTGTCAGGCTAGACTCTGTGGACATCACTGGGCAACACGGTAGAAAGAAAACAAGTGGCGACGCTCAGTCTCTTTCACAGCGAGGCTGCGTCTGACGGCAGTGGCTGCATGTGCCTCGTGCCACCGTGGGGCGTCTTCTTGATGTCTCACCTTTTCCTTAGAAAGCTTTCTCCATCACACTGGGGCTGGAACACTTTACCGTGAAAAGCTTTGTACACGCTCAGTTTCACAGATTTGTTTTTATACTGTATTTTTTAATCTCAAGATTGGATATCCCAAATAAATCCTAGAGAAATGCACTCTGCTGTGAAAAGAAGGAAATTGCAGAGCCATCCTTGGGTAAAAAGCAAGGCAAGAAAGCCAGTGACAGCCTCTTGAGGTGTGCAGACATCCCAAAGGGTAAAGGCTTTCCTAAGAAGCAGGACTGTTAACCTTAATTTCAGTCGACTTGATGATTTTGTCTTTCTTTCTGGATGGAAGTATAATTATCTTCATTTGACAATTGTGTCAAAGTCTAGATACCAAATTCATTGCAGCAGAGATGGGGGTGGGATTCGTGGGCGGTGACGGCCTTAACTAATCTCTCATCATATCCTGAATACTTGAATTCAGCACCCTCTGCCTCCATCACTCTGGCGAGACAGCTCACCCTCGTGGTTACAGCACTGTTACCTGTTGCTGTCTCTCTTTTTCATTTTGTCAATCTCAACTTTTTCTGTTTTCCTGGCTGCTTGCTTTTTTACCACAGTGTTTGTTCCCATTTGCGTTCCTATTGGATATCATAAATATTCTTTCACAGATTTTTTTCAAAATTTGTCCCTTAACTAAATAATATTTACTTAAATAATTATTTTAACATGGAACTTTCAGTCACATCCCAAAAAACTCAATGAGTCTTTAAATAGCAAAAAAAGTCAAACCGACAGCACAGCTACAGATGATAAGCTTGTTTCTCTTACAGACCCTTGGGACTTGTCACAAGCAAACCCCTCAGGCCTCTGGGCCTGCTGCCCTCCTGCTTTGGCACTAATCCAGGAAGCTGTTGCACAGCTGCTGCCTGGGGGGTCCAGATAAATAGACCCATTTCTCACCTACAGATACGAAGATCATCCTAAAGGGCCCTCTGAATAGCAAGTTAACATATTAGCTCCGGTCTGGGCCTAGATACGTCCATCGTCTTGGGCAAGTTACTAACCTCTCGAAAGCCTCCCTTTCCTCATTTGCAAAACGGAGGTAATAACACGTTCCCTATAGGATTTTCACGAAGAGCATTCATTCCGCAGCCATGCCCTGAGCTCCTCCTGCACACCAGGCACTGTTAGTCATCAACAACGCAGATGCAGCACAAAAATAAGATACGAGCGGACTTAGAGAAGGTCCCTCTGAGAAGGTGGTGTTGGAGTGAACATCCTGAATGATGACAAGGGGGTTGCCATGTAAAGATAAGGCAGAGCGAAGAGCAAGTTCAAAGCCCTGAAACAAACTTGGCCCGACAGGAAAGATCAGTGTGGGAAAGACGGAGAGACCGGCGAGCTGCTACAGGCCAAGGCGAGAAGCTTGGATTTTACTGTGGATCCAGTGGGGGGAATTAGGAGGGAGATGATATAAGTGATGTTATAGAACATGAGGGAGAAGAAGAACAGAAGAAGGCAGACAAGCACGGAGATGCTTGTGGACTAGTGGTCTACACTAGAAATGAGGGAAAGCTTTTAGATTTGGAATGTATTAAGAAGATAGACCACATTGAGACTTGCTGACGACTGGTTATAGAATGTGTAAGAAAGAGAAGGATGAAGGACAACTGGATTTTAACCTGAGCATTTCCTGGGATGGGAAGACTATTGGAGGGTGGGTATATAGGTAAAAAGTCACAGTTTGGTTTTGGACCTGTTAAGGCTGAGATCTTTGTTGCACATCCAAGTAAAGACTTCAAGAAGGCAGTTTGCTCTGTAATGCTAGACGTACGGGTGTGAGAGTTGTCAGCATGTGGATGATACAGCCATGGAGCTAGACAAGGTGAGCCAGGGAGAGTGTGAATGGTAGACCAGGAACTAGGCCCTGGGCACGCTGGTAAGTTCAAGGGACTGAATGCAGTTAAAGCACTTGGCCCACAGGAAACACCTATACGTGTGCTGCTGTTGTTGGGAGGAGGGGGGGGGGTGCTGATTTCTTGGAGGTGTCCTTACCTTTCAGCACATGAGGTTGGTAGAGCTCTAAAAGGCCAGGTCGCCCTGACTATCTCCTGTTCCCCTCTTCACAGAGCCACATGACTGCCTGTCGGGGCCTGTGTTTACCTCCCGCCATACTCCATGCTGTGGGTGTTTCTTCAGGTCACCTTTGTGAGGGGCAGAGGACATGCTGTGACATTGGCTCTGGAATGGAACATTAGTGTGTTAGGTTCTTTTCTACAAATACTGATTCTCAGTGAGGAGGAAGAGGGCCATAGCGTGCGGTCACTGCACTTACCCGGATGCCCGTGCCTAAGGCAGATGGGAGGCATGCGGTCGAGGGCGCTCCCACAAGACTTCCCATGAGTTCACCCAGCTTTGAAGTGGGAACTTCTCCACAGTTCTGTTCCGTGGCTCTTCCTCCCTGGACTCTTGTCCTAGAGGTTACCTTTACCTTTAAAATCAAAAGAGGTGGCCAGAATTCAGTTTCCATCTCTCACACTGACACAACAGAAACGCTCTAAGGTGAACTATATCTAGACCTTGTGATTCAAGTATTAGGTAAAACGTGATTGCCTTGGATTTGATGATAAAGTCACAGTAAGTGAATCAGTCCCAGTGTACGCTTTGTTCTTCCCCCCTCAAAAGGCTCTACTGCTCCATGTCATAGACTGAAGCACATGGAGACGCACGGAAGAGCTGGGCTTGCACCGCAGACCATGGAGGTGTGTATAGAGTACTCAAG
Source organism: Hipposideros armiger (assembly GCF_001890085.2). NCBI lineage: Eukaryota > Metazoa > Chordata > Mammalia > Chiroptera > Hipposideridae > Hipposideros > Hipposideros armiger. Next base: position 907,163 of record NW_017731496.1, on the reverse strand, counting down.
AGAGGAGACTGTGGTGAGTCCCTGGATGTTACCTTCAGACATCCAGAAGATGCTTCACGACAGTCACAATTCCCTTCTACAGGTAAGCAGTGTTCCCGATTTCAGCTTGCCTCGTGCTTCCTCTGTGAGCTTCAGTTTTGTTTTATTTTGTTTTTTTAGCAGGGCTGAGGGGTGGAATGTAGAGATACTGAGATTGTTAGGTCAGTCTGGAGTAATGATTCAAAGCAACTACACTTTTGGCTGAATACTCCATTTATCTTGTAGAATTTTCTTTTTAACTAAAAAAACCCCACAAAAATATAAGAACAGATCATTGTACTACAAGTATAAAAATCCATTTTGTCCACTCTTCAGATCTGGTGCCATCATTTAGATGTGTCAGGTGATATCCAGCTCATTGCCAATCCAGACATGCCAGCACCCACAGCCCCGGTCCCCTTCATATTCCCTTCACCTCTTGGTGGATGAGTAACCCTAGAATCTTTGAATCATGTTCCATTTATTCTTTCTCAGGCTAGGACCACCATTTACTGCCTTTCTCACTTTGACAGGACTTGTCACCACCTGAAGAAGAGCCAGAGCCACCTTTCGGGGCGGGCGGCACCGACAGCATGTCTGAGAGCACTGGCAGCCTCCTCAGCAAGCTGGACTGGAACGCCATTGAAGACATGGTCGCCAGCGTGGAGGACAAGAACCTGTCTGTCCACTGGGCCCTGGACCTGTAAGGCCTCAGTGTCACTGTTGCCAAGCCAAGGCCAGCACCTCAGTGATGTAGTTCTGAAAGATGTGTGGGTTTAAGGGGGAGAAGCAGTGAACGAAGTGATGTGAACTAACCACCTGCAGCCATATTATCACCTGGATTAGCCATTTCAAGAGGGAAAATAAATAGCGCTCAGGAATTTTGCCTTCATGGGAAAGGGTTGTTTAACAGTAGATGTATTATATGTTTTTGCATTTGACTTATCTTTAGGCATAATTTTTTAAATGATGAAAAAAATAAATCATACCTTTCAATAAAACTCTTCTATCTTGACTCTTCCTTTACTACCCCTTGAGTTTGAGGAAAAACTTTATGTGGGTTAACCTGATAGGAAAAAAGAAAATCACAGTCTTACCTGAGACACTGAATAATGAGCTCCATTTTAAAACATACTCTAAAATTCACCTGTGCAGGGCTTGACCCAGGCGTGAAAAGGAACCAGCCACCTTTCACCAATCCTGAACTTCTAAAGAAAAGTTTCACGTAGGCCAGATCTTCTGTCCCCTGCCCTGTAACCTGAAAAGCTACAGAAGAAACAGGGATGGATGCTTTGGGTGGAAAAGAAAGGCAATATGATTCTTCACTTCAGAAGGATCATGTTAACTTTGTAAAAACCATGGTCAAGATGGTGGAGTAGGTAAACACTGCTCACCTCTTCCCGTCACCATATCAAAATTACAACTCAATTGTAAAACAATTGAGAACCGCCTGAAGACGAGCTGAACAGAAGTCTTATAACTATAAGGATATAAAGCAGCAGCTACATAGAGAAAGGGCAGGTCCCACACCCACAGTGTGGTGATTAAATTGGGAGGAAAATCTTGGATGTGGAGATCCCCTTGAGGAGTAATGGGACCCAGCCCTGGGCCCCCATGCCTGGGACAGGAGTCCCCATAACTTCTGGCTGTGAAAACCAGCAGGGATTGCATCTGTGAGATGAAGGGCTGCTGGAGACCTAAGTGCTGCAGATAATAAAGGGCCCTCACACAGACTCACTCACTCTGGGCTCCTTCCTACACAGAGAACGCAGCAGTTCAAAAAGCACCAGGAGCATATGGGGAAGAATTAAATTAACTAGCTTTAAGGGTGAGGGCTGGAGGGGTCAAAACAGCTCTCTACAGGGACGGAAATGCTGGCAGGCACCATTATTCCTTTGTTGAGCCTTTCCACCACCCAGCCAGCCCAGCGCAGGCAAGCAGGCAGCAAACCTGGCTAACACTGTTCGTCCATCCTGGTGATTCCGAGTTCCCACTCACCCAACGCATGTGCCTGGTCAAACCCCTTCCAGTGGCGCCTCCATACAAGTAGCCTGTCTCAGCTGGCACTGGGAACATTCCTAAAACCTCAAAGGTCCAGCAAACTGTAAACAAGCAGCGGCTGCCCTTGGTGTGCCCTGTACCTCTTGCTAACCTACCCCAAACCTAGCACAAGCAGCGAACGATCTCAATTTGCACGGTAACTCCCACCAGAAGCCCCAAGCCAGCATAAGCAGTGGCTAGTAGTCTTGGCTTGAGACGTAGGCTCTCAGTGGCAACAAACATGGCACAAATAGCAGCTGACCTAAGCTCACATTGTGGTGCCCACCAAAGGGTCCCAAGCCAGGCACTAGTGGCAGCCAGCCTCGGTTCACAGAGTAACCTCTTCCAAGTGCCTGCAAGCCCAGCATGAGTGGTACTAACTGCAGATCTCTGTAGTTCCTGCCAGACGGCCCTGAGTCAGGTACAAGTGGTGGCTGACCTTGACCTGCACCAGGGCCCCTCCAAAAAGGTTCCAGAACCAACACACCTGGTGACCAGCTTCAGAGCACCATCCAACCAGCTCCACAAACCACACACCCAAAGGGCAGCTGGCACTAGAACCCCACTAAAGTGACTCCTATTCCGTGGAGTCAGCCCCTGCACAGCAGCTTGTCCAATGTAGTCACAATCAGTCCTCATAGCCAGTCAGCCTGAGGGTCGACCCCACCTATTGATGTGCCAACAGCAATCAAGGTTCAATTACAATAGGAGGGCACACACAACTCTCACAAGGGACACCTCTGGAGCATGTGGCTCTGGTGACCAAGGAGACTGTGCCACTCAGCCCCATAGGACCTCTACTACATAGGGCCACTCTGCCAAGACCAGGAGATAAAGATCTACCTAATACATAGAAGCAAACACAGGGAGTCAGCCAAAATGAGACAAAGGAACCTGTCCCAAATGAAACAATAGGAGAAAACCCCAGAAAAAGAACTAAACAAAATGCAGACAAGCATTCCACCAGATGCAGATTTCAAAACATTGATTATAAGGATGCTCAATTAACTTAGGGGAAGAATAGATGAACTCAGAACTTCAACAAAGAGATAGGAAATGTAAAAGTGGAGATAAAAAACTAGTCAGAAATGAAGAATAAACTTAAATGAAGAATATATTAGAGGGAATCAACAGATTAGATGAAGCAGAGGATTGAATCAGCAATCTGGAACCCAAGGTAGCAGAAAATATCCAAATGGAACAGCAAAAAGAAAAAAGAATTTTAGAAAATGAGAATTTAAGGAGCCTCTGGGGCAACATTGAGTGTACCAACATCTGCATCATAGGGGTACCAGCGGGAGAAGAAAGAGAACAAGGAATTGAAAACCTATTTGAAGAAATAATGATGGAAAATGTCCCTAACCTGGTGAGAAAAATAGATATGCAAGCCCAGGAAGCACAGAGAGTTCCAAACAAGATGAACTCAAAGAAACCGACACCATGACACATAATTAAAATGCCAAAGATTAATGACAGACTCAAAAGCAGCAAGAGAAAAGCAGTTACCTACTGGGGAACTCCCATAAGACTGTCAGCTTATTTCTCAACCGAAACTACCGGCCAGTGGAATTGGCACAAGATATTCAAAGTGATGAAAAGTAAAAAGCTACAACCAAGATTACTCCACCCAGCAAGCTGTCATTTAAAATCGAAGGAGAGATCGAGCTTCCCAGACAAGAAAATGCTAAAGGAGTCCATCACCACCAAACCAGTGTTACAAGAAATGTTAAAGGGACTTCTTTAAGAAGAAAAGATAAAAAAACATGAAGAAGAAAATATAGGAAAGAAAAAAAATCTAATTGACAAAGGCAAATTCATAATAAAAGCCAGGGATAAAACAACTATAATGTTACCACAAAGGTTAAAAGACAAAAGTAGGAAGATCATGTGTAATTACAACAGTAAGTTAAGGGATACACACAAACACTCAAAAGTAAAAAATAGTGACAAATGTGGAGGGGTGAATAAAAACTGTAGTGATTTTAGAATGTTTAAACTTAAGCAACCATCAATTTAAAATAGGCAGCTATTAAAATAGCTTCTTATATATGAAGCACATGGTTACCACAAACCACAGATCTGTACGAGATATACAAGAAATAAAGAGGGGTCAGCCGTGTGGCTCAGTTGGTTAAGAGCGTGAGCTCTGAGCAACAGGGTCACTGGTTCGATTCCCACATGGGCCAGTGAGCTGCACCCGAGCTAAGCTGCCGCTGAGCTGCCAACAGGTGGCAGGATGGCTCAACGGGTGAGAGCATGTGCTCCTAACAACAAGGTTGCCGGTTCGACTCCCGCATGGGATGGTGGGCTATGCCCACACGCAACTAAGATTGAACACGGCACCTTGAGCTGAGCGGCCACAAGCTGCCGACGGGCAGCTGGATGACGACTGGACCTGGAGCTGAGCTAGCTGCACCCTCCACAACTAAGACTGAAGAACAACTTGGCTGTTCCCCTTCCCCAGTTCCCTAATAAAAAATCTTTAAAAAAAAAAAAATGAAAAAGTTAAAAAAAAAAAAAAAAAAAAAAAAAATAAAAAAAAAAAAAAAAAGAAATAAAGAGAAAGAATCCAAACACAACACAATGGAAAGTCATCAACATGCAAGAGAATAAGAAGAACAGAGAAATGCTATAAAAACAATTAGAAAACAATAACATGGCAATAACCATATAACTATCAATAACTACTTTAAATGTAAATAGACAAAATGTTCCAATCAAAAGACATAGGGTCCACCTGAAACTAAAAAAAAAAAAAAAGACATAGGGTGGCTGAATGGATTTTAAAAAAAGACCCAAATTGAGTAAAAGCGGTTTCTTCAATAGTGTTGGGAAAACTGGATAGATGCATGCAAAAGAATGAAACTAGACCACTTTCTTATACCACATACAAGAACAAACTTAAAATGGATTAAAGACTTAAGTGTAAAACTCGAAACCATACATTCCTAGAAGAAAACACAGTCAACTCTCTAACATTGCTCTCAGTAATCTTTTTCTGGATATGTCCCCTTGGGCAAGGGAAACAAAAACCAAAAATAAACAAATGGGACATCAAATTAAAAAGCTTTTGCACAGTAAAGGAAATGATAAAAAAAAAAAAAAGAACCTACTGAATGGGAAAATATATTCGCCAATGATACATCCGATAAGGGGTTAATAACATTCAAAATATATAAGCAACTCATACAACTTAACATCAACAACAGCAAAAACCAGTCCAATTATAAAATGGGCAGAGGGCTGGGAAGGCACCGCATTTGCTACCAGCGGGAGCAGGGGGGCCAGGCTGGGCCTGAGCACCCAGCACCGGCGCTCCCAGCCGTCGCTGCTCCGTCTGCGCTCGAGAGAAGGGGCCTCCAAACAGGAAAAGGGCGGCGCTGAGAAGAGAGGGCGGGGCAGGCCTTCCAGCCAAGTGCCAACACCTGAGACCTCGGGGACCGACCAAAGAGGAGCAAAAACGGTGCTGCCAAGACCCGGAAAACCACCAAGACTCCACGGAGGAAACCAAGAGGCAGATCCAAAACAACTGGAGGAGGAGGAGGCGGGCATCTCGCAGGCGTCCTCAGAGGCGTAGTATTGTCCGCACCGTGCCACCTGCTTCCTCACGAGGTGCGGGTTCCTTCTGGGACTGGACAGCTCCGCTCCCCCAGGCCCGCCACCCACCCGCGTCCCCCCACCACACTGCACGGCACAGCAGCCGCTGCAGGGCCCTGGTGGCCTGAGTGGGGAGCAGTTTTCCGTCGGTCCCGGTTCCCAGCAACCCCTCGCCCACCAGCACACACTTGCCCTCCTGGACTAAAGAGCTAACTTCCCACTTAGCCGCAGCATGTGCCACTGCATCCCCACTCCTTCAGTGGCAGGGACATTGCTGACCGGGCTCCCGGCTTGGGGATCCCTTCTCCCCTACTCTTCCCTCTGGCGTCCCAGTAAGGCCCCACCCCATTCATTCTGCACGCCCACTCCACTGCACTGGCGGCAGCAGCAGCAGGTGTGGCCAAGATGCTCCCGTCCAGCCTGTGTCTCACCAGCCGCGGCTCACACCCACCTTTCTTCCTTCCCCACCTTGCCTCATCCCTGCGCTAGGCTGACGGCCCCTTGGGGCTCAGGGAAGCAGGCAGGAGGACGTTGAGCCCCCATCCCTTCTGCGTCCACTCTAGGTCTCAAGGCTCCCCTTTCCTCACATGGGGCGCTAACAAGGAGCTAGCCTTGCCCACTCCCACCCCTGTGCCTCCTCATTCCCCAAGGTCCTGGCCCCATCTTTCCTCTGTTCACAAACCACCTCTGGACAGCTGTGTTGCTTTTTGTTCAATGTTTCATTCTCAGGCATCTGTCATTGCTGCTGCTACCAGTGCCAAATGTTCCTCCTCATTGCCTCCTGTTCTGCCCACACTCCCCTCCTCCAAGACGCTCTTAGGGGAAGGAGCCTAGGGAGAAACAGGCGGGGTGACTGACCACCCCAGTCCCAGGAAGTCCCCATCCCCAGGATGCTGCAGCAGAGTGAGCAGCGGGGGGCCTGTGTTGAGTGTGTAGGGGGCCGCCTTCTCCTGCTCTGCGGGAGAGGAGGTAGCCATTATTTGTCCCAGCCTGGGGTCCCCCTCTAGTTTCCTAATTGCCATTACTTGAATAAAAAAAAGTATCCTGTCCTGGAAAAAAAAAGGGGGGGGGGAGTCAGAGGACCTGAATAGGCATTTCTCTAAAGAGGACATACAGATGACTAAAAGATATAAAAAAACATGCTCAGGGTGACTAATCATCGGAAAAACGGAAATAAAAACCACAATGAGACGTCACTTCACACCTGTCAGAATGGCTATCACCAATAAATCAACAAACAAGTGTTGGCAAGGATGTGGAGAAAAGGGAACCCTCCTGCACTGTTGGGATTGCAAATTGGTGCGTCACTATGGAAATCAATATGAAGGTTCCTGGAAAACTTTAAAATAGAAATACCTTATGACCCGGCAATTCCACTTCAATTCCACTTCTGGGTATTTATTTGAAGAAATCCAAAACACTAATTCAAAAAGATATATGCATCCTTATGTTCATCGCAGCATTACTTAAAAGAGTCAAGATATGGAAGCAACTTAAGTGTCCATAAATAGATGACTGAATAAAGAAGAGGTGGTACATAATATACAATGGAATATTACTCTGCCATCAAAAGGATGAAATATTACTATTTGCAACAACATGGATGGCCCTAAATAGTGGGTACTATGCTAAATGAAATAAGACAGAGAAGGATAAATACCATATGATTTCACTTATACGTGGACTCTAAAAAACAAAATAATTAAACAAACAAAACAGAAACAAACTCATAGATACAGAGAACAAGTTGATGGGTGCTAGATGAGAGGGGGGTGGGGAGCTGGATAAAAAAGGGAAAAGGATTAAGAAGTACAAATTAGCAGTTATAAAAGTCATGGGGATGTAGGGTAGAGCATAGAGAATATAGTGAATAATATTGTAATAACTATGTATAGTATCAGGTGTGTACTAGACTTATTGGAGAGATCACTTCATAAGTTATATAAATGTCTAACCTGTACATCTGAAACTAATATAATATTGTGTGCCAACTGTAATAGAAAAAAAATTTTTAATTATTTTTTTAAAAAATCAACAACATGGTGCCAGAGACCTGGGTAGTTTCTGGTACTGCACCCAAATAATGCCAAAATTTTGGAGATAATTTTTATGAGAAGAAACTAAATACCTTGACCCATTTGCCAATTTGTAGTACAGTATCAAAAAAATGCTATTACCAGGGCCGGCTGAGTGGCTCAGTTGGTTAAGAGCTCGCTCAAGAGTTTGAGCTCTGAGCAACAGCGGTTCGAGTCAGCCCGAGCTGAGCAGCCTCTGA
>NW_017731496.1:882924-897758 GCF_001890085.2 Hipposideros armiger | reverse complement strand
CGACTCACGGCAGCCCAGCTCCAGGTCGAGCTGTTGTTCACCATCTTAGCTGTAGAGGGCGCAGCGTCACTGGCCCTAATGTGGGATCCGAACTGAGGCCTTGCTGCTCAGGGCTGGCATCCCAAGCCAACTCCTAACCAATGTGCCACTCGGCCGGCCATCACCCTCATCTTTGAAGGGCATTGTTTGTAGCCCTTATTCTAGGGCAAGGTCTTTACTTCTCCGATGGGCCTTTCTGGTGTTGGAACTGGATGCCTGGTGTGCTAATGATGTGTTACCAAGATCTCTTCCACCCTGGCTGGGCTGGGCCTGCAGCATTCCCAGAACGCTAACCTCTAGCTTCTGCCATTGGTTAGCCTTGTAGTAACTGCTTCCTGGTAGGCCTCAGGTACTCTTGCCTGAAAATGAGCAGCTCAGCTCTCGTCCCAGGACTGACAAGGAACCCCCACACAGACATCCGGGGATGCTCTCGCTACAGCTTCCTTTTCTTTTTGCCCCACTCTGCAGATTCTAGCCAGTTACCACCCTCAGCTCTGATCTCTGCATCCTCAGGTCTGTGGGACCACTGTGGTCTAGCTCATTGGGCCAGAGTCAGAGGAGAGCTACGCGTTCATGACACTCACCTCACGAGCTGTCCTCAGGGATGGCACCGTCTTGTGCTGCATGTCGTCTGGTGTCTAAAAGCAGTTGCCTCACATGTACTATTTTGTCCAATTTTATGGTTAAGGCAGGCAGGCCAGTCAGGTAGCAGTTACTCTGTCATAGCTTGAGGACGTCTTCTTTTAGTCTCAGTGCGCTTTCCACCCGTACAACAAACCTGAACACGAGAATGAAAGGGGGCAGAGAATATCAGCAGAGGCAGTCTTTGCGTCTAGCTTGAATATGTTCTCAGTCTTCAAAAAACTGCAATATGACGATTCTGCCTCATGTGTCTGAACACAGAGGAAACATCCAAATGAGTGTGTTTCAGACCCTTCTACTTATAAGGAAGGTCTCGACTTCAGGCCCTCCACACGTGGATTAAAAGAAGTAGTTTCCATATATAGATTTTTAAGCACTTGCCGTGCTCGGGAATACCACCAATTATCAAATGGTTCCCCAATTTCTCAAAACTGAATCTTACTTTGCTCACATTTTTATTAGAAAATATACAAAATTTGGTATATTTTATCACTAAACCCAAATCACATCTGTACACTCTACTCTTTGTTCTGGATTGAGTTTGGAATCCGTCAGCAAAGGAAGCTGCCAAGTTTTCTCAATCGACCGGGTTTAAAAACACTGACTTCAGCTTCACTTCCTTTCTCACTTCAGCACCCACTGCTTGTAGCCTGTAGTCTATACTCGATAAATGTTTGATGAACTAATGACAAACCATTATAGCTCATAGCATTTTCCGTTTCAACAGTTGGAATAATTATTATGTACCATGCTTTGTGTCCGGCTTAGCCTATCTGTAAGAAATCAAACCTTGGACCTTGCTGAGGAAACAGGAAGCAGGAAAACACACTTGCTAATTGTGCAGAAGTCACATTGGTAGCCCTCCAGAGCTCCGCTCTCCTATAAGCCTTGCTTCTGCTCAGACCATTCGTGTGTGGTCAGCATCTGGACTGTAGCCTTATGCCTGTAAAGAGACCCTGAGGGAAACTAATGCTTTTATTTTCATAAAGCTATTGAATCTAGGGGACACCTGAGAGGAAAACATCCTGTGAAGTAAGGTTGGTCTGTAAGCTGGGAATGAATGGCCCAGCCTGTTCCTGTATCTGTGTGCCTGGGGCCAATTTCTGTGGCAGCAGTGGCCTAGCTGAAGAGAATTTTTTTTGTATCAGATTTAAAAAAACAATAATACTAATTTAAAGAGAAGTATTTAAAATATATTCAAAGCCAGTAACTAAAAACAAACTAATTAAAATAGCCTCAGTCTTAAGAATTTCAAAATGGTTCCTAGATGAATAGTATATTGCTCAATTATTTTTTCTGTCTTAAGACCTGAGTGAAAGGATGATAGAGGAATTTTAAAATGTACCAAACAACACAAATAAAGAGAATTGGAGAGGAGATATTACTAAATGAGAGAAGTAGCTATAGTGTATGAGGGTAGAGGAAGCCATAATATAATTTGTGTAAAAGAGAATAGTGATGAATAGTAAACTTAAGACTCAGAGCTAAGCAAAACAAAAAGGGGCATGGTGAGATAACCATGGTTGGGTAGAACAGTTGGAACTCCTCATCTCTGCAACCCTTGTGCAAAGAGCTCCCAGCAGCTATGCCCCAAGCACAACGCCAGCTGCCCATCTGATCACCTTAGAGCAGACGTCAGCACATCTGGCCAGCTCTTGTTCTTGCAAATGAAGTTTTACTGAAACACAGCCTGCCCATCCCTTTACATACTATCTAGTTGCATACTTGCCACACAGATCATGACTTGCAAAGCCTAAAATACTTACTTTCTGCACCTTCACAGAAAAAGCTTGCTGATCACTGCCCTGGAGTGGAGCCCAACAGATGAAATCCACATAGACACTCTGAACTTCGATAACATTTTTTAGTAGCTTGTTCTAAAACGTGAATGGGTAGTTATAGGCATCACCGACAAATGGGGAAAACCCTCATCATGAAAGGGGGAAAATCCAAATTAAATGGGCAAAATAATAGAGAAAACAGGAAATAAAGAAAATGTTTTTATAGAACTAAAGTTGGAATGGTCAGGCAATGACAAAGGAAACGCTATTCTCACATTTCCATGAAGTTACTTGTGTTAAAGAGGGGTTATTTCTGGTGAGTTACTAGGGTTCAACATCAATTGATTCCCATTGACAAAGGACTGCAATACATGTATTAAAAACCAAGCATATGTGTGATTCATTCTCTTCCCTACTGTGGGTGCTAGATGGGCGAGGGGCAGCGACCTCTCCTTCAGTGGGCTAACAGATTATCTGACATGCAGAACACTCCACCCAGCAGATGGACCTCAGGGTCTAGATTTGGGACAGATGGCAGCAAGCCTGACTGTGGTAGGTCCAGGCTACAATATGCTCCTTACTCTGGCTCTACTGACAATAAAGCTGTTAATTTTATCTCCGTCTATCTGACTCCGGATTATAATTCTAATCAGAACTCAGAGAAGGGAGGAATGTGATTTATCAGCCTCACTGAACACATGAGGCATTGCCTGTGACTTGAGAGCTTAGGCCTCCAAATGGCAACTGAGGTTCTACTTTTCAATCTGACAGATGTGAGATGTTGCATTCATAAAATAAGACCAAGTTACTGTATGAAAAGAACATCAGAGAACAAGAAGAAACTCTTTGAAATTTAAAATGTAGTTGAAATAAAAAATTTCAATAGACTTAGAAGATAAAGTTGAAAAACTCAAAGACAGACCAAACGAATGAGAAAAAAACATAACTGAGAAGATCAATCTAGGAAGAATAACATCTGATTAATAGAAATTAAAGAGACTAAAGAAACTAAAGAGGAAGAAATTACTAAAGAAAATTCTTCACAGCTAAGAACATATTAAAAGATTAAAAGTCCTATTACATGCCCTGCAAAATGAATTGCACAAAGAGATCCATTAAGGAACAACATGGTGAAATTTGAGAATATGAGAAATACAGAAAATTTCCTAAATACTTTCAAAGGGAAAACTTTCATCTTAGAATTCTAGCCCCAGCTATTGATCAGTTATGAGGTGAGAATAAAGATATTTTCAGACATCTAATGGTTCAAAAGGTTTGACCCCATGTATCCATTCTTACGAAGCTACTGCAGGATTTACTCCAGCAAAGTGAACATTTTTAAGCAAAAGGAGGAAGGTGTGAGTTCCAGGCACAGATTCTGGATCCAACCAGAAGAAAAGTCTGGCAAAACACCTTTGCAGAAGTTCTAGAAAGTCAGTCCTGATTGGTACAAAAGTAACAGCTTCACGGAGGAGTTTCTTCATGTAGCAACTGTGTGTTGGGGGGTGGGGCTGGCAAGAGGCAGAGACTCAAAATAATGAATGATATGAAAGAACACTCCAAACAAATTAAAGATTTCTATGTGGAAATTATGAGTGAAAAAGCAAAGCAATTTTACTAACGGAAAAGCAAGAGTACAGGAGAAAGGGAATACATTCATAGTACACTAAATGTTGGCTCTGACTGAATATTTACATAGTTTTACATACATAGATGCTCATTAAATATGATGATCTCCATACTAGGAGGAGAGGGGAAGGGTATAAGAGTCAAGTCCCGGGCCGGTCGAGTGGCGCGTTGGTTAAGAACTGGCTTGGGACGCCAGAGGGCCCCGGTTCAGATCCCACATATGAGGGCCAGTGACACTGCCCTCCACAGCTAAGATGCTGAACAACAGCTCAACCTGGAGCTGGGCTGCCGTGAGTCGCTGGCGACGGCATAGGCTGCAGCCCCTGTGGCAGTGGGTTGCCATGGGCTACCGTGTGTAGCCAGCAGCCAGCGTGAGCGGCCAGCAGCCGCAGTGAGCGGCCGTCCAGAAGCCGGCAACTGATCTGCCTCACCCGGGAAGAGCGCAATGATGGTGCCAACTTGAGCCAGTGAAGCAACGTCCTCCACAACTAGACTGAACAACAAAACGACAGCAACTTGTCTGTTCCCCTTCCGCCAATTCCCCAGCGCTGCTCCTATCCCCCCAATTCCCCAATAAAAATCTTAAAAAAAGAGTCAAGTCCTTATCTATCATAAATAAATCAATAGATCATCAATATAATTCAATATATAAGGTCTAGAATAAACTATAACAGTAATTTGGGTCCACAGAAATATGGATATAACTACCCAAAGAGCTAAAAGAATTGAGTGGTATCCTCTATGAACAAGGGCTTATTTCTTTAAACTTAATCAGGAACATTAAACTATTAAATAATAGAAACTTTATTATTGTGTTAAAAGCCTGTCTTATTAAAATTTTTATCTTGGAATTACCCTGAATTGTATAAAAGGCAGGATTTTAAAGATTCAATTGACAGTTTTAAGCTATGCAGAAATCCACCAAGGCTACTTTCCCCATTTTCGGATGTCACATCTTTTGATTCCTTTCCTCACTTCAAATCATGGTCATTCCTCATGGGCCGTCCTCAGATGAACCCAGGGATAAATCACGCTGTCTTCTAGGTCAATACCTACTCAGAAAGACTTGACTCACTCACCAAATCTTACTAATAAAATTCATACCTATTCTCTCATTACAATTTAAGTAAAAGCCAACCAAAGTTATGTGACCAATTTGAACGTCCTAACCATTCTGCAAATGAGGCCACTTCTCTCCTGCCACCACCACTCAGCCCAAGATACCATCATCTTTCACCTGGACAATTGTGGATCCCCCCAATCACTGTATAAATTGTAGCTAGTGATCTATTAAAAATGCAAACAAGATTCCACAAATGCAAATCCTTACTTCACTCCCATCCATCTTAATTTCTTTAATGGCTTCTCACTGCTCATAGGACATTCTTAACATGGCCTACAAAAGCATGACTTGGTCCATCTGTTTCATTAGCTTCATCCCTCTCCTCTCCTTTGTTTTCTGCCATTTAGAAGCTTCTAAAGGCAACATGCTCTTTACTTCAGGGTCTTTGCCCATGCTGTCATCCATTTGCCATTCTCCTTGCATCCTTCATCTAGTTTTCCCCTCAGACTTCAGAGCTCAGCCATCATGTCCCTACAGAATAAACTGCTGGGAGCAATTAAAATCATTTCCCGTTTCTCAATGGTTCAACCAATATTATTTGTTGAACCATATTTGTATCTATTGTAACTGGTACTTGCCAGGTTTTACCTGAGAATTAGATTCACTGGGAGCAGGAGGCCTTTCTGATCTGCCCCAGCCCTCAGACCAGTTCAGCACTACATACTCTCATGATTTGTTACTCTTACTTTCAAGCACTGATTTCAACTGTAATTTAGTAACTGTGTAACTGTGTACTTTGTGGTTAATTTCTGGACTTCCCCACTAGAAAACACAAACTTACTGCCCATGGGTCCAGCACAGTTTATTGCTTAGTAAGCCTTCAGCATTTGTGTAATATTTACTTGTCAAATGATTTAATTTGTAAAAAGTAAGAACAATGGAACTAGTGTCAAGGGCTAGTGATCTACAAGACAAACTGTTAGTATGACAGGTAAGGAAGAAGAATCCAACATTTTTAAGTTCAGGAAAGGAGTGTAGAATGTTGCCTATGATTCCGTGCTCTCTCCAATGCCAAACTTATTAACATTGTTACTTGACTAGTTCATTCCTATGGGTCACGCTCTGCACTGTTTCCAGAACCACTGTGCCTCAGAAACCCCACACGTTCCTTTCTCGATCGTCCCATTATTCCATTCGGCTACTCCCATTGCATGTGTCTTCTGCTCCATGGGAACCTCTGACCCTGGATCCTGCCATTTTCTCCCCGTCCAGATCTTCAACTACACCTCCAACAAACTTGCAATCCTGGCTCAATGACAAATCAGTTTTTGTTGTGCAGCTGAGCACTATGGAGAAAAACAACACAACCATGCAGTTCGGCGTCAGCACGATTTCCCACATTGTAGCCAGTGAGTGATCTTCCTGAACCCCAACCCCAAGTGTATTCATACCCTGTTTAAAGCCCCTCCAAACTCTTGAATTGTGGCTATTTAGGCCCTTTATTGTCTGCCTGTCTCCAGCTTCAATACCCACCATTTCAGCACTGTTGTCTCTCTGCCTGCCCTACCATTCTCCCCCAGTGATTCCCATTCATTTCTCAGCTCAACCGCAGTCTGGCTTTGCTCTCACCCTCTCTGAAACTCCTTTCCCTAGAAGTTACCATTTGCACCCTGGATGGCAGGGTCAACCATTTTTCAGGCTTCATCTCGCTGTTGCATTTCACACGTTGAGCTCCCTCTTGAAGCTATAATCCGTTAGATTCTGCCCGTACTCCTCCAATCACTTCTGTCTCCTCCGAAACCTCATTCTCCTCCCACTGCATCTAAACTGTTGGTTGTCTCGAAGGTCCTCTGTTGACTGCATTGCTTACTCTACAGTTTATATGCTGATAGGTCTCAAAGTAGCCTCAGCCCAAACTGCCCCCCGAAGTGTCATGCTTGTGTATGTTCTCCCCTTCTGGACATCTCCTGAACAGCCCACAGGTACTCACTTTCAATACATTTAAAATTGAACCTAGTCATCTAAAGTACAGAAACCTAACAGTTATCCTTGATGCCTCTGTCTTCTTTTAGCTCAGTCAACGGTCAAGTCCTGCTTTTGCTTTTTATTTCCTAAATACATCCGCAATATCTCCAATCTTCTCTTTATCCCTACTACCATCATCACCCTAGTTTCGGCTCTCACCAACTTGGAGACTACTGCATCAGTGTCCCCTTCTTTACACCCTCAACCTCTAATCTATCCTCTACGTAGAAGCCAGTGAACTTTCATTAATCCCTTGCTTCAAGTCCTTCCACTGCCTAGGCATTAAAATTTAGTATCTCCAAATTGTATACTTCTCTCTCCTTCCTTTCTATAGCTTCATCTTTTCATACTGCACTAACGACACCCTTGTCCCTCCACATTTTCTGTTGTCCACATTTTCAGAATTTCATCCCCCATCTCCCCACTTAACCAAACATTCTGTTGATCCAAATATGCACAGTACAGACTTCTTTAAATAAAGTTCCCATATAACATAACATACTAAGTGATTTTATTTACCAAACTCCGTATTCCACTTATTGCAAAAACACATGGCTTCAGGTTATGTCTTCTGACTTCTAAGTTAATCATCCTTTCACCAACTTAAGTTTGTCTTCTACACCAAGCCCGGTAATGTAGAAGATAATTGAAATAAAAAATAGAACATGTAAAATAGTGCATTTTACCTTTTCCATTTATCAAACAGGATAGTAAGCCTCTCAAAATCTGAGGATATAAAAGTAGATCTTTTGAAAAGGTATAAAAGAAGTACATTTAGTCATTAAGTAGTCAACATACATTCAGATCTTAACAGGTGACTCAATAAGGACATTCCTGGGGAAATCTTTCTTAAACAACTGATCTGGAGATAAGATCCTGAGGGCTGCTCTTGGCTCTGGTACTAAGTAGATATGTAGCTTGTAGTTATCAATTCGCCTCTGAGCCTCAATTTCACCTTAAAAAAAAAAAAAGGGTTTGGATTAGAAAGGATTTCCTAGGCAGGGCACACATGGAACTGAGGTGGGAGTGACCATGAGTCCCTTGGATTTGCTTGCAGTTCTGGGTATGAATTTGTTTAGTTTTTTAAGGAGGGATTTCATGGCTTTCATTAGATTTTCAGAGGTTCATGAAATGTGGCTAAGAACATCTGGTTAAATGATTTCTCAGCTCCCTCATATTGTATGATTCCATAAATATTTTTTGAAGCTGGAATGTGGATCCATTATTGGTTTAGGTTTTATAACAAACTTAGATAATTACTTTTTCCTGTTCTTTGTTCTAGGATCTAAATCCAATAAGGTTAAGCCCTACATTGTAACTGTAGGCAAGTTGCGATCAAGACAAACTTACACTTTCATTTCTTAGAAGAAAGGCTAATGTCAAGGGTAAAGAAACTAGAACTATTTGACAAAATAACTTTTCATTTCTAAGGTTCAAAGTGACTGAGATGAAACAATGACTGAAGAACAACACAAATACAAAAATAGAGGCAAAATTCCATTCAACAAAAACTGGAATGCCTATAAACTATGTAATAATCACAGCTGGTAGCACACTTATTTCAAGCAGCCGTTAACACCATTTCTAACAAAAACGTTAATCACTGGCTATCCTCGTATTTAAACTTCTGTTCCTTTAGTTCATTTCCAATTGCCTGCTTGGCATTTGCCAACTAATATTCAAAGGATTAAATTTTTATCACCATCTTTTTGAAAATTGAAACCTACCTCCTTACTTCATTTCGTCTGTAATGGTTACCTCTGTTCTAGTTATGCAGGCTCAGGAATAAGACATGAGTTTGGAAGAGAGACAATGTCTCTCAAACCTACAATAAATTCAAGTCAGAAGAAAAGATTACAAACCAGAAAATAACTGTTGTTCCTTTATTTAAAAATCAACCGTTTTCTTAAGAATCCAAAGACATTGTTTCATGAAAAACTTGCAAAAAATAAAAGGCAGATGAACCCTATGGATTAAGACCTAAAAAAAAAAGTTTTGAGAAAACTGAAAATTTGAACACTTACTGGATATTTGATGTCAAGTATTAATATTTAAAGATGACATATTTATAGATGAGATGTCTGAGATTTGTTTCAGACAAATAGAAGAGGAATGCATATGTTATAACTCAAACAAGCTTGGTCAAAAATTCAGAATGAGGGGTAGCCGGTTAGCTCAGTTGGTTAGAGTGCAGTGCTCAGACCACCAAGGTTGCCAGTTCCATCCCTGCATGGGCCACTGAGATGTGCCCTCCACAACTAGACTGAAACAACTACTTGACTTGGAGCTGATGGGTCCTGGAAAAACACACTGTTCCCCAATAAAAATAAATAAAAATTCAGAATGATTGAAATTGATAATAGCCATGTGATGGTTCCCAAGAAAAAAGTTAAAAAACTTCAGAGGAAAAAAATAATTGTGTGCATACTGCATTACTCTGAGCAAATGAAGCCATATACAAGTGGAGTCTTACACAGGACAGGTGGGCTGATGGTATTCACTCTGCCGTCACATAGAACACATCCGGACTTTCTGGCCTCTTGGTCACTAAATTATGCGAACTGGAATGTTTAGTCAGTGACCTTTCTATCATACCGTATTTACACTCAGCTGTTTCTCAGATAGTACCAACAGGACAAGGAGTGCATTTACAAACATCTTCCAATAAATAAAAATAATATATATTTGTGTAATAAACATGCTTTCTATGACAAAAACTAGCTAAGGGGTTAAACAAACTTGTTTTAAAATGAGCATGGCAAACAGTGAAAGGTTCAAAGAAGTAGACATTTTGTAAAAATTATCGTTTCAAATTACATTATTTCAAATGGGTGATACATTTTGTATTTGCAAAAGTAACGTTATTCCAGTATATATGAATAGTTCTGAAGATGCAGACCACCTGAACTCTGGAATAGGAACCAGAATGAAGTCTTTGTGCAACTATAAGTGGTGTGTCGGGGAGGGAGAGCCATACACTTTCCTGGTTTACTTTCTAAATGAACTCATAACTTTGCTTGCTGGTTATGAAATGTACATTGGACAAAAAAGTTTCACTTACCTGTATTTATGAGATAGACTACAGTCATCAAAAATTGTCTGTGTGCTTGTTAACCTAACAATTCAAATAATCAACATTTGAACAGGGTAAGTTGTATTTTACTTTTCTTTGAAAGTTCAAATTTCTTCTACTAGAGATGACTAGATTCTGTTTTTTGCTTGTATTCTGGTATAGATTTTTAAAAAAATTACCCTTTCTTTGTCAAAATAATAAATAATTTAAATAAGAAAACACTAAAATTTCACATTAATATATTAAAGAGGTACTTGGACCTCTTTACATGTCAATAAAAACGATATGGCTTACTACAGTATCAACAAATTATAGATTAAGATTGAACTTTGTAAATCCCCAATATACTTGAAAAGTTTGATTTTGTATATTTGACTGGCAATGCCTTAATTTTGTGTTAAGGCCTGAAAAGTCATATTTGATAAATCTACTATTTGAAAACTTTGGTTTGTATATTTACAAGCTAAGGCTTATGAGTTATATCAACCTTTGGCTTACATTAATAGCTATAATAATGGTGGAGCTTAGAACATATGGGAAATTCTTAAACACAGCAAATTCACCTGTGACCATCATTTAACAGCCTTAGTAATGAGTGCCTACTTCCTCATGCTCACTCTAGTGAGCATTAAGTAAATCCTAAAGTACACATACTTCAACGATCCTTTAGGAACTGGCTTATTTTCAATAAGGTTATCTCATTAATGCTTGCTGCGCAATTAGCTTAGAGTACTGAGATGCCATACTCCAATTTCAAATTTAAACCCCTATTATAACATTTACAAGCAAATTACTGAATCCTTCTGAGCCTCAGTTTTCCTTATCTACAAAATAGGGATAAAATATTTAGCAGTTTTTGAAAGAATTAAATGACAGCACACATTGTTAAATGTTAGGCTCAAGGCATTCAAAATTGGCTTTTTTACCCATATCTTTATTCTTTCGTATTCTATATGCTGAACTTTATAGTCTTATATTTTCCTGACTGGTATTTCACACTTTGATAAATCATATTGTTTTTATAAGCCACCTCAAATCCTTTGCTGAAAAAAACAAACTTCAAGGGGGGAAAAACCCAATCTCGTTTTGTCTCACAGAGTTCACAGTAAGAAGGAAGAGGAAACATGCAATTAAGTGGAAGAAAAAAAGAGTGAGAAACATTTCCTTGAAGAAACTGTTTTGAAAGAATTCCACATAGGAAATAGATCCTGAAGTTA
Organism: Hipposideros armiger; assembly: GCF_001890085.2. Classification (NCBI taxonomy): domain Eukaryota; kingdom Metazoa; phylum Chordata; class Mammalia; order Chiroptera; family Hipposideridae; genus Hipposideros; species Hipposideros armiger. Next base: position 886,289 of record NW_017731496.1, on the reverse strand, counting down.
TTTTCATCGTGGTTTAATAGGTGTTTACAGAGGTATTTTGTGGCAATGTCACTCTTCCTCACAAAGTGGATATCTATCTTTATTTATTGGCCAATTTCATAAAACTTAACATTCTAGAGGTCATTTTCTAAAAAACTGACTTAAAAATAAGTGCACATTTAAAAAAAAGATTTAAATTTGAAGCAGACCTTATCCTCTGTAAATTTTAGGCATTACTATTTCTGAGCATCAATATGCAAATGCAAATCAACTAATTAAATACCCACCTTCCCCATTTGTAGTAACAAATAAATGACAACTGCTCCTAAAAGATGTATAAAACTTTTAAAATAGAAAATGAATTAAACATCTCAACTAGTAAAATTACTTATTTTCCAGCATTAAAAAATAACTTGTGAAAATGTAATATAATTACTAAGTGTCATTCTCATTTCAACTATATTTCTAAAATAACACATGGAATTCTTTTAATGAAGAGAAATGCTAGTTTCCCAAAATAGCATTATTGTTACCTTTCCCCAAGATAGTTACTCCCCCCCAACCAGGTTTAAAAAATAAATATTACCATCATGACATCACTAGAAAGAAATTGAAGCATACAAGGAATAAACTATAGTTTCTTTTTATATCAAAATGTACTCTTGAAAATGTGTTTGGCACAGTGCTAAATCATATATAGTTAATACTAAATATTGCAGGATACAATAAAACCCTGGAGTTAATTGTTTACACCCTCTTATGGGAATGAAAATAATAGATACCAATTATTCAGAAGTCAGCCTATACAAACTGTATAAACAATATTTTGTTTTGCTTTGAAAACCAGTGATATAATAAATTTTACATAAAAGACTGCAAAATAATATAAATGGATTTAAACAGATCTTTACAATAAGAAATTCAAATGGAAACAGACAAGTAACAAAGAGAAGTAAAAAAATTTATTGCAGTATTCGCTCCACCAGATTGCCTGGGGATCCCTTTTCTTGTATTGTTTTCAGGGTGACCTAATACATCAAAATCTACATTTACAAAAACTCCTTCTGTAGATAGGTCATAGATACTGCATGCTTTTTTTTTTTTTTTCAACAGAATAAATTATATATCCAGGAGATTCTGCCATTTTACAGCCTGGAAAAAACAATGCTTCCCTGGAAACTGGGCTAAGCTAAAGAAAGCCATCCGCTGCTAGGTTAAACTCCAAGAACACTTTATTAAGAACATTAACAGACTAATTTCCAACATTCACTTGTTTATTTTTTAAACAGAAAGTTTTTTTCCAAGATATAAACAATTTTTGTTAAACTATAATACAGTGGGAGTAAAAATGAACTGAGAATCTGTTTCTGCTGCACAACAGCGAAGGGAGCTCCCACAAAAATGTTTGCCCAACATTTCCTCCTTTTGTTCCTGCATCCCAGGTTCCATTCTTACTCTTCATAAAACTGATTTTTTTTTTTGCCAGAATGTTGATATTTCAAGTTTTTCTGCCTTTTAAAAAAAATCCTGTAAATTTGGCTGCATGTACAAATTCATTAGCTGGAAGTCCCATCCTTGGCGGCATACAGGGATCGTAAAGTCTGAACAACTTTATTAGTCAGCTTATTAGCACTCGTTAGAGCAATTTTTTTGTAAATAATGTCTGACTCTTTAATAGTGTCTACCCAAGGCACCAGTTTGCGGCCATCACGGCGCTTAGCCTCAGTCCAGGAGCCGCTGTAGGAGCCTGCCATCCACTGAACACTGAAGCCACTGCTGGTTTTCTGTACTACTCTTGCAATTTGTGGTCGATCTTTGTACTTTGGACAGCAAATAGCGATGACATCCATGACGTCAACACTTTCATTCATCTGTGCTGCCAACTCCGTAGAGTCTGAATTTCGTTTTGACCTTCTCAATGACTAAAACATTGGGAGGGGGGAAAAAAGACCAAGTGTTACACAAAAGAATTTTAGTGAAATTATTGTTTTTATTGCTTTTAATCCCTTGACGCCGGGAGTTGGGATTTCCCAGCACACTTCCATTGCCGGCAATGAGACGCACCGTGACCGCCAGCGCCAAGGGGTTAACAATATACTTGTAAAACCATATAGCTCTTAATTTGTACCCGTGTTTTTACTCTTATTGATATATAAAATTATATATACATATAAACCATAAAGCTACATAAAACTTAGCAACAATAAAAAAGGATAACACACATTAATACAATCCAAAGAAAAATTAATAACCCTTTATGCTGGATAAATCTCATTTCTGTTTTTTTCTTTTTTATTGTCTTTTATGTTAAACTTTCTACAAAAGGATGTATAAATGGTTAAGTAGAGAATCTCTATCTACAAAATGTTTTCTCTCGTAAGTATTACATTACTTGGTGTACATTTAAAAGACTGACATATATAAGCACATAAAAATCATTTTACGTAATACGCTGCGAAATACGTTGACTCCTCCTCCGCCTCACCCCTGAAGTGCCTCCTCCTCTATCCTCCCCATCACTTTCATCATCTTCTGTCTCTGCCGCTGCATTATTTTTAGGGCTGCCTCCTCCAAGCAGCGAGGTAATTGCTTTGTTCCGAGCGTTTGTGCTAGCTGACACCTCCCCTTCTTCCTCCTCTTCATCTGGGTCCAGATGTTCCATGAGAAGTTTGAACTACAAGAATTCGATATTTAGAATTTTAAGTAAGCATTTCAAATAAGCCTGTCAAATCCCTCCATGCTTTCTTTTCTTTTTTATTTTTTTCCCTCTAAATATTTTCTATGGCAGTAGTTTGACGTGGGTGAAAGAGACTTGGGCTATTGTCCAAGTCAGGCTGGCAAACATTGTCTGTAAAGAGCCAGACAGCACTTGGCTTTGCCGGCTCTACAGTCCCTCTCACGACTACACATCTCAGTCATTGCAGTGTGAAAGCAGCGATACACAATACATAAATGAATGGGCATGGATGTTTCAACAAAACTTCGTTTTATTTACAAAAACAGGCAGTGAGCCAACTTTGGCCCATAAGTAGGAATTTGCTGATCCTGGTCCAAGTAATCAAAAGCAACCAGGTGATTAATAATTAATAGACATTTTAAAGTTTTCTGCCCTCTTTGTGTTCTGCCAAGATTAGAGCATACACGAAGAAGCAAAGGATGTTGAATAATTTTAAATGAGAACTAAAATAATTTTCAACTTTAGAGTATAAGGTTTGCAGTCTATGAATAATATGAAAACCACTGTGTAGGTTTCATTCTGGGTCAAAAAAAATGTTATTACTTATGTTTAGCTATCTGTTTTCAAAAGATTTTAAAAACTTCATGTTTATTTTTCAAGACAGTCTTTAACATTTTTAAACATTAAAAAAATTTTAGGGCCGGCTGAG
>NW_017731496.1:866766-882524 GCF_001890085.2 Hipposideros armiger | reverse complement strand
TTTTTTTTATTGCAGTGAAATATATAGACCATAAAATTTACCATTTTAATTATTTTAAAGTGCTCAATTCACTGGCAATAAGTATATTCACAATATTGTACAACCATTATCATGGTCATACCAAAATTTTATCATTAACAGAAACTCATTCTGTACCCATTCTATAACTCCCCATTCCTTCCTCCTCTCAGCTCCTGGTAACCTTTACTCTATTTTGTCTCTATAAATTTGCCTATTCTTAAAGACATTTTAAAAGCATATTTTAAATATATATACACTCACATTCTTGTTAAGTGAGTATATATATATGACATACAAATACATTATTATGTATATTTGTATGTGTGCACACAAGCACATGCATGCACACACACACAAACATACTTGCATTACTTCTGTAAGAACACATGAAAAAGTAGTAACATTGATTGACAGAAAGGAGAGGCAAAGAATGGCTAAAGAGGGTAGGAAGATGACTTTTTACCGTTTTTATGAAATTTAAACCATGTAATAATCCAGTCAATAAAAAAACAAAAAACAAAAGCAAATAAAAAAACATAAATGGGCATGGCTTTTTCCTAAAATTTGCCTAAAAACTTTCATTTTTGTTAAAATAAAATTAGTGGTGGGGCTGGCATTTTCTAGGAAAAAATAATTATGATACAGTGGGTGAAATGGGAAAGCAAGCTTAAAGTAATTCCTTAAAACTACAGAGAGAAAAATAATCTTGATAGTTCATGAAGGTTACCTTCAGTGTAAAGGAGGATAACTAACTCCCTCTCAAAATTTACTTTTCACAAAAGCCATTATTAGAAGGAAATCTATTTTGGTTTTACTACTCACATCTAGATACTGTTTTACTATACTCCTCTTCACATCTTCAGTGATTTTGGAATTAGCCATATCACTCCGCAGGAAGTCCAGTGTTTGTTTGGGATGAAAATGAACTCCTGTTTTTCTGTTTATCGCTTTATCATATACTTTTGCAGATTCAGATGGAGAGTATTTCTGAATTTTACTGTTTAGGAAAAACAAAACCAATAACTGAAATTTTCTTAGGCATTTACATTTAAATTGCTCCTAAATCTTATTTACTAATAAACTTTTCGTCATACAAATTTCAACCAGTGATTTGGACAAAAAATAAATATAATTTTAAAAAAGGAATAAAGACATAAAGGCAAAGATTAAAAAGAATAATGTTCTCTTGTTTCCCTCAGTATTTGTCTTGAATAGAAGCATCATTTAAAAGAAAGTAGTTTGTTATGTCTACTTTTTAATACCATGATTGTGATTTTAGTACAGTTTTAAGATTAATATAATTACTCAATACTACCTAAATGGTTTACCTATTTTTTTGCACCCCATCCCCAACTATTTTCTATAAGCAGCCAGAAAGTTTACAATCATATTAATAACAACTCTGCTTAAAAATCTTTCCAACTTCTCAAGCACTGCCCCAAGACCTTACAAGATTTTAAATCACTTTGAATTAATTGCCAAGATTTAACATCAAGATATTGGTCATAAATATCTGGATTATCTAGCTTCTCTTGAAAAAGTGGCAGCTGTTGACCACGTTGTGCCCACTCTCTTCTGTGGCAACAAACTGATGAACACCTGAGTAATATCCAAGCCCTTTGGATGAAACATGCTCTTTCCAGTTGGCCAGTGACCTTCTACCTTCTACCAGATCCACTTCACTCATTTCATTATCTGTCCCCTATGAACATTTGACTTTGTCATTCCTAATGTAAGGTTTCAATGATTGTGAAAAAAATAACCAACATTTATTGGGTACAGGTAGAAAAGAGATACCTACAGTGACTAAACGTGAATAAAATTTCAGGGCATTCACAATAATTAGCATCTCTTCCCTATAGAGGACATTAAAGGCTGCTTGGGTTCTGTAAGAGCTTAGCCTAGTTGGTCTGTATCTATTTTTCATTCACAGCTCTTTAAACACTTAAATCTGCAATCCATTATGAGATTAGCCTAATTCTCAAATAAAATCTTTTTAAAGAAATCAACAAAATAAGTCCATTAATTTACAATGCATTATTACCAAGTAAAGGAATATGCTTTTCCTTTGTTCAAACACAATGGACAAATTAGATTATACAACAAAATACTATATAAATAAAAAGAAACAAGCTCTTCTTAAAACTAGCACTTTCAATATTATAAAGAGTGCAATTAAAACTGGGTTTCATATTTCTTTATTATTTTAACAATGTTTTTTTCTTTCCCTGCTTATGTAACCTTACCTATCAGAAAATCCACAGAGATTCTTCAAATGTTGTTTTAACATCAGAAGCAATAAAATACCCTGGGAGACATTTGCAAACTCAATTAAGGGAGCTGAATTTTCTGGCAAACACTTCATCACCGAATTTATATCATCTTCTGAATCTGAATCTGAATCAGAATCTACACGTTTCCGTGACTTCCGAGGCCTGGAAACTTCTTCTTCACTTTCGCTTGACTCATTTTCCTTACTAGGTGATGATTTTCTCTCTTTCCTTTTGTCTTTTACCATAGACTGGAAAAAAAAAATTATTCAGTCTGAAAACCAATAAAAACAAAATACTACTAACTTATACACATATGCTCCATTCAACAGCTTCTAAAAGCATCCTTATATTAATAGTTTATATATGCAACTTTTTTTTAATTATTAGTTTCAGGTGTACAGAACAATGCAATAGTTATCCTTTTCACCCCTCAAAAGAAACCCCCCTCCCCCATTTACTGCCCTCCCACCCCCGATGCCATACTTATCTATTACAATTCCATTGACTCCATTCCCACACTCTACTCCACATCCCATGACTATATGTATATATAATTATAGTTGACATACAATATTATTCAACATCAGCTTCAGAAATACAGTGTGGTGGTCAGGACTCTACACCATCTATGAAGTGGTCTCCCTAACAAGCAACTTTTCTTAAATACTTACAGTAATATCTTGGTTTGCGAGCATGATTTGTTCCGGATACAAACTACTTGGATTACAAGATATCGCTCGTTTACCACATTAAAATGTATTGGAAATGTCTGCTCGTCTTGCGGAACACTCGCAAATCCAGTTACTCGCAATCCAAGGTTTTACTATATATTATTTCTTTTTACTTTATAAAAACTATTACTCTTAAAAAGAAGAAAAGTCAGCTGGATTTAAGAGGAGGAAAAGACTAGATTACAAAGCAATTATTCAAAACGTAACTGTTAAGAAATAAAACAGGAGAAATATTTATAAGTACATCTACAACAGGAAGTGAAAGTAAAATAACATGATGGCTAAAGTTCCTGAGAAATTACTAACTTCTAAAACTTCAATGTGAATTTTAAGCACCTAGGGGTTCTGTTAGAAATGCAGACTCTGGTTCAGCAAGTCTAGGGTAGGGCCTGAGGTTCTTTAGCTCTAAAAGCTCTCAGGAGAGGCCAGTGCTGCTGATTTTAGTCCACATATCATGTAGCGAGGGTTTAGATGCCTTTGTAATTCCAACCCTTAGGTATGAAAATAATCTCCCAGATTTACTAATTTGACCAGGTTGAGTTTTGGGCAATACAACTTTGTAAAATGATATCTACTTGTATCACCAGGCACATGAAAATATTCCAATTAATTTATAAAAAATTTACTGAGTGCCAACTATGTGCCTGGTGCCCAGGTGCTTTGACAAACCACTTACATTTCCTCCTAAAAACCGTGACAGAGAAGACATAAGTTGTATAACAAATTTAGTAAAGTTTTGGGCACATAATATACCAACTTCATTCTGATGTTGCTGTTCAGGGATAAGGAAATCAATAGTAATATACATTTTCTGAGGGTTTTTTTGGTACATTATCTATATCTCTTCAATTTACTATTATGACCTATAGCATTACCAGATTTATAGAATAGCAAGGTACTTTAATATGAATATATAAATGGGGTTTAAATGAATATATGAATGGACACCAAACACTTAAGGTCAGTGCTTAAAGTGAGAGAAATAAAGAAGTGAGATGGCTTATCAATAAGACAATCCATACACACACACACAAACACACACACACGTGTGTGTGTTTGTGTGTGTGTGTATGTATGTATATACATACACACATACATATATATAATCCACCTAAATGATCTGAAATGGAATGGTTTTAGGTCTTTTTTAATAGAAATGAAATGGCAACCCACTTCTCCCCAATTCAAGCACTGCCCAGATTTCAATAAGTTCATTTAGAATGATTTTATAAACCTGTGAAAAGAAGAAAAAGAACAATGAGAAACAAAACAGTGAAAACAGCATGGTTGCACTTTGACAGATGCATTAAGAATAGTAATGTGTGTAACTTACCTCCTTGAATGACTGCAGTAGGTTACTACCAGAAACTGAGAGTGTAATGTCTATATGATGCATTATAAACAACGGCTCTTCCTGTGTCTGGTATGGAAAACAGGCTAGATTGTCTGCTATATACAAGAGCATATTCACTTCTGTTTTCTGTAAATTTTAAAAAAAGGTATACATATTTAGTGGATAATCTAGAAATCCATCCAAAAAGCCAATATTACAGGCACTTTCACCTCAGTCAATGTTTCAGAGAGGGAGAAGGGAAGGAAGGCGGGAGGGAGGGACAGAGCTGAGAAAGGGAGGAGGGGGGACAGAAATGGATGTTATAAAATAATCTAATACCCATTTAAACAGATTTCATAATGACTTAGACCACAGTACTTCAAGAAAGGAAGAGGTGAAATTTTTTGGTGCAACCAAGTGGAATTCCCTCTATGTTCTTATAGAGTATATGGAATCTTTATGATAAATCCATACCACATCAGAAAGTATACATCTGAATTCATAATTATCTGTCATTGTGCTTCTAAGAGTTTAACCCATATGGAGATCAGTTACACACAGTTACTATTCTGTCCTCAAAAACAAGTGGTAATTATACTGGGTTGCCGGAAAAGTCATGATGCATTTTTGCAACGAAAAACACAAAAAATGTCATGACTTTTCCGACAACCCAACAGTACTAATATGTGGGTTAAAAAAAAAGTTCATCTATTCATAAAACATTTATGCATTTCCTACATGTATATAATTTAGAATATCAGAGTCATTCTGACAATGCTAACAGTTTCACACTATAAAAACTCTAAGGTAGGCACAATTTAAAGGAAACGTTATGGTTACTATGAGTTGATTGCTTTAAAAAGCATCAGCATTTCATGATCATACATAATATAAACAGAAAGACATATTAATATTTAAATTCCCTTAAAACATATACAGCTTAAAAAAAGGAAAAAGAAAAAACAGCAATAAAAAACCACTCTCCTACCGTCTCTCCTATCCTGCCATCCAAACAATAGAAAACCCAATAGTAGCAGCAACAACAAGAATCCCACAGGACAGGTGGAATAACCTTGCTATTCGTATCGTATTCATGAGACTCTCACTCTATTTTTTTATTTTTAAATATGTATGAACAATTACATGTTAAAGTTGGGGAAATGCAGACATAGAACCCTACCTCATCTATTGATTTTAACACTATAATTAATATGTATATATTTTTCCTCCTAAAACTGAGACTGTTCAAGATTACTCTGACTAAACCTTTCAAAAACTCTGAAATTGTTCAACTTTGGTCATAAGAAAGTCCTATCCTTCCTTTCATAAATCAAACTTCTTAAAAGCCTAGTCAAAGGCTGCCCCTCCTATATTTTCCCCTCCGTTCTTTCTTTTTTACGTATTCTCCTTGACTTCTCAGTTGCATCAAACACCATCATCCACCCTTCCCTGCCTGAAACTTTCTTCCTTAGTAGTCTCTCTTCCGAGCTCTCTGACTATTCCTCTTCTATGTTCTTCCCAAGCCAACTCCTTGTCAAACTGCTTTTAGTAACAATCCTTTTTATTCTCTTAGATGTTCAGGATAAAAATATGCCAGTTATCCTCTGACTATTCTACTGACATAGTCTTATTTATTCCTTCCTCCCAACATTACTTCTTTCCTTTCTTACTGTCCATTCTTTTCTCTCCTACTGTCATCGTAATAGATTAATTACTTATTACCTCTGATGTGAACACAATGCTAAAAAAAAAATCTGTGTTTCTAAAATGTTCTTTAGAACCTGTCCTTATCACTTTATTCAAACACTTTCAATGGTTTTCCACTGTTTATAGGATCCTCCATAAACCATATCTCACTATGACCTTTCTATTCTAAATAACAACCTATTCATTATTTCCCACACAATCTTATCTTTGTACCTTTCTTCATGTTTTTACCCTTTCCTTAAATAGAGCCATTTCCTCTAATCCCCCTAAGCCTTCAGTAATTTGTTCTTCCTCTGACATTCTTTGTTGGAGGTAGTAAGGAGAAATCACTGCATGATGAGAGCTGGATTTAGCATTACACATGCTGAGTTGACAGAACATCAAACTAATGACATACAGCAGGCAATGAAACCACACAGGAATGAAGCTCAGGAGAGAGATAAAGAACTAGAGGGGTATCATTGATATAAACCACCTGGCACTCGGGATATGCTGACCTCAACTATTATTTATTTCCATTATTTTGTGTCCTCTCCCCCCATCTGGAGACAAGACTCAGTGAGGGCAAGAGCACTATATCATACCATTTTGGAATCCTAGCACAAAGGCCTACACAAAATGAAAGCTTAATGCTGATGATATGATGAGGATGGTGGTGGCGATGATGACTAAATTATCTCCCAAGTATTTATGGAATAGATGTTTGTAATATTTACTTGCTAGATCATATATCCAAAAATGTCATGTAGTACTGAAAAGACGTCTAGTAAAATATCGTGCTGAAACAGCAACAAACTCAGGCTATCAAGTGATTAAAGTAAAAAAAAAAAATTCTTTTGTTTTTAAAGCTTTACACACATAGACAAGTTGATAAGCTCTACGTGGGAAGATACCATATCTGTGCTATTTACTATTTTATGTTCACCTTCTAACACAATGGCTGCCACACATAGCAGGTGCTGAATAAATATTTGTGCATAATGAATGAATAAATTAGGAGATTAAACTTAAAGAATAGGATGTTCTGTTTTCTTGGCTTATGGTTCATAAAAATGTCACTGGTGCAATAGCCCAAAGGGTCAAACTATAATTACACTAATGTGGGCTCTTCATTAAGGAAGTCAAGTTGAACAAGTAGGGATCACAGCAACCAAATACCTACAACAGTTATTCTAACAATATTCAAGTCTGTCAGAAATGAGTGACATTTCACCTTACATATGTACGTTATCAAAGTTTATAAGATACTGAGTATGAAGACACAATTATACTTTATCACTCATTGTATTTATTCTCCTGAAAAATTTCCCGTTCAATTTTTACTGTATACCTTGTAATAACATAGAAGACTTAAAGAAACACATATTTAATATAGTCACTATTATTGACTAAAATGGTAATATTTAAAAACTGGTGACTTTATACTTTTATACTTTATACTTTAGGCATAAAACTTATAAAACATTAATTTTCTTAAAATAATAAATTTTTTGGTGCTTACTGCTGTGTCATCAAAGAGGTTGAGTAAAGAAATTAGAAAGGCTCGTCTGTGTTGGCGGTTTCCACGGATCATGGAGTAAAGGTGTGAACACAAAGCACTAGAGGACTCATCTTGTCTGAAACCCCTTACAGCATCTTTTTGGCATGTGTTGATTGCCTGTTGTACCTGGTAAGACATCTTCATACCAGCCACTGCTTTCATCTGAAATCAATAAAAGCCTCATTTTTGTCATGGAAATTAAAAGTCAAATTAAAAATATATTTTGAGCATTACAGTCTGAGGCTAACTTCAATATTTGGTTTTGTTATTTAAATAATAACATCATAGGATGCAAGTGCTGGAAGAACATTAGAAATCATCTACTGAAATCCCCTCATTTTACAGAAGAAAAACATCGAGACCTAGAAGAGTCATTACTACCAAGATCACACAGCAGGGACTAGAACCCATGCATGCAGCGAGCTTGCTGGACTATCACCTCTAGCTCAACCTTAAGAGTTAATTTTAAACAAGAATAAACACCTTGTGGAACAAACTTAGTTGCATGTTTACAAGTAAGTACTACGCAAAGTATTTTATTCTAATATGAATATGGGTAGGACAGTTACCAAAGAAAGAGGTTTAAGTTTAGGGTATATAATTTAAAAATACATACATGAATGAATCCGGCGTATTTTTTGTCTATTTCCACAAGCTGCTGATCAGCCTTGTTCCGCATAGCTGGCTCTGGGTCTGTGCCCATAGCAATTAAATATGGTACACACTAGAAATAAAAACATAGGATTTACAAGACATAAGACATCATAGCAGTAAAAGCTCCACATGTATCTTGACATATGAAAATTCACTATATATCTGGGATATGTGAATTTAGCTTTATAGGCCTTCCTTTATATGCCATGTTTTAGAGTTCTTTTAAAAAAGATTACTCTTCCCTTAGATTTAGCTTAAAGGAAAAAAACAAACAAAAAAACCCCACTGGAGCACAGCAAAAACATCGATGTGGTGATATGTGAACAATTTCAGTGTGAATTTAAGGAAGGTATTCGTTCATTCATTCATACATGCTGAGCCATGCTGCCACCTATTGGCAGCTCAGCTCGGGCCGGGAATCGAACCGCTGTTACTCAGAGCTCACACTCTTGAGCAAGCTCTTAACCAACTGAGCCACTCGGTCGGCCTTTAAGGTTCTTTTAATATAAAGGGCTCCCACACTAAGAATACCCATTTAAGGCTATGACAGTCTACAAATGTGTAATCCAGTAATTTTTTAAGCTTGATTGAATTTGCTATGTAAAAATAACATAGGGCAAAAAGTAATTTGTCTTCCATTCTCAAAACTAGGAAAACATAAATTTCTTTCCATAAAGATTATTTTAGATATGGCTTCAATGATTGGATAGCTAGTATTTTGGTAACAACCATACTTATTGTACTTCTAAAGTCAAGAAACGCCACTACTAAGTTAAGTGAATATGAATCAGTAGCAGTGAGGAGGACAGAGAAACAATAGTAATAAACAAATTTTAAAAAGTACACATGGCCCTAACTAAAATTGGTGATCATGGATTAAATCCTGAATCAATGGGGAAATAAGTCCATAAAGGATATGACTGGCTAAACTGGCAAAATTAAAAAATGGACTGTATATTAGATAATACCATATCAGCGCTAAAATTCCTGATTATTGTATTATAGTTTTATGAAAGTTCTTATCCTTACAAAATATATGCTGAATCGTGGTATCTGAATCTTACTATCAAATGATTCAGAAAAAAGTGTATGTATGAAAAGACAAAGCAAATAGATAAAGTACGAGATAAAGACAGAAAAGATAGAGTACGAGAGATAAAGCAAATGTGGCAAAATGTAACAAATGGTAAATATAGGTGAAGAGTATAAAGAAGTTCATTGTACCACTCTTGCAATATTTTTGTAAGTGTGAAATTTAAAAGAAAGGTTTAAGAAAGCAGACATAATAATAAAAAGCACAACCACCTGAGGCCATTTAGAATAACAACAAAGAGCTCTAAGTGTTTCAAAAATTCAAGTCTCAACTTACTACTTTACCTTTTATTATGTGATCTTGACAATTACATATAGCATATTTTAGAAAAACTTCCACTAAAAATAGCCAAAATAAAAATCTTGAAGGATAATGGACTTTGGTTATCCAATAAATTCACTTCTGTAGCCTATGATACTCTCCTGAACATGTCAGATGATATATGCTACATCAGTACTAACTGCCAGTCCTTAGAAATGTCTTTAATACATCATTTAATCCTTATATCAATGCTCTGAGGTGTCAGTAGTTGATATTACCTCTAATTTACAGATGAAGGAACTGGGTTCAGGTTATATAATTTACTTTTTTCTGTGGACTAAAATCCACCCTGTTTAACAGTTAGATTATACTCTTAACCCCAGTTAACTCTCTTGACATTACATGCTGTTGGTTCTTAGGGATAAGAGTCAAAATGGACTAAAACAAATTTATCATCCCTACTCAGAAAATGATTCTGAGTACATATTCTGCAAATATAAATCAGAAGTTTGTTTCATAGAGATGACACTGTGAATATAAGGGTATTTTACAGTAATGACAACCTAAGAGATAAACTAAAACTTGGACTCTTGTAAGAGTTTAGGACCCCCCCAAAAAAAAATTTAACTAAGAGGAATAAAGAACTACTTATTTTCTAATCACAGTGTCATCAAAAGACAACAAAGCCGGCTCTTTTAGTAAATTCTGCTTACTAAAACAATCTTACCTGAACTGGATGAATAAGACCTTGGTTTAGAGTCAATGCGATGACATTTAGGGCAAAGTGGCGTACACTTGACTGGGTGTGAAAAAACGCCTCAAGCACCTGTTTGAGGTAAAGCTGCATGATGGAACTACTCATCCCTGAGGAAACATCACCCATTTCTTTTAAATCTTCTTGTTTTGCAACTTTCTTCCCTACAAAAGTAAACATATTAAGAACATGTATACTAAACTTTACTTAAATACATCACATGGCCACAACCAAAAGCACGAAATGTTATAGCTAGTGCTCTGGCTCAGTGGCTTGTAATCTTTTATTTTTTATTTTTTGGTCTCTGTCGGAGAACCTTTGAAAACCTGATAAGAACTATAACCCCTCTCCTCTCAAAATGTCAATGTCTGCACATATATTAAATTTTACAAACTATTTTAAGGAGTTTATGAATGTCCTTAAGCCTAGCTATGGACTTAAGGACTCCTTCTGAACTTAATTCCTTCATCTAATAGATAAAGAAATTTAGATATCTGGATTAAAAATGAGTCAGAGTTTTTTAACTATACCCACACTGTGAAATGTAAAAATGTATTTTTACTTACAGTCTCTATCTGCCTGTTGCATACGTGTATCTTCTTCTTGTAGATAGGTCTGGAGGTTTTTTAACACTTGTATTTTTAAATTTACTGAGGAATTTTTATCAGATAAAATATTATTATACAGATTTTTCACCTCTTGCTCAAACATTAGACTTGGATGCTGAATAAAGGCAAATCCTAAAGAAAAGAGAAAAAAAACCTCTTGATATATTCATATTAAAATTAAATATAATATTTAATGATAATATTGATAAATTATATAGACAGCTCCTTATTTCAAAAATTAAAACTTAAAATGACTAAAAGAATATGCTTGTGGCCTTACCTAGAGAAGCATTAGAGGAGGTACTTCTTTCCCCATGAATTAAAAACAAGAAATGGCATTTCAAAGGAGAATTTCACACAAGAGGAAACCTTGAGGAGGGAGCAGGGCCTAGTGGCTAGGGGAGTGGATTAGGAGTCAGGAGTCTTGGGTTCTATTCCTGGCTCCACCACTGACTTGTAGTGTGACCTTGGGTGAGTCACATAATCTCTCTGTGCCTCAATTCTCCATCTGTAAAATGGGGACAATAATATTTACCACCCACCTACCTCAAAGGGATGTTTTCAGGAATTAAGAGGTAATGTCTGCAAACATTTTTAGATCTGTAGCAAAAGGTACTACATTGGCATTAAAAAAAAATACTGAAATATATTCATTTGATGAAACAGGATAATTCTAAAATAAACTAAAGCTAAAAAATCTTCCATTTATTTTCTCATATGGCATTATAATGAAGCCACAAAGCTGAATTTTATAAACACAAGTTAATAAGTACCAAAATACTATTATTCATGCTTATTTGTATAAAATGCTTATTTATGTGAGATAAAATGAAGATCCTTGATGACAACAGGTATTATTGATGTCAAATAACAAACTAAACTCAAAGCATAGAGTGATCAGATAACTAGCCCAAGGTCACACAGGGTAACTATGGCCCAGGCAAGATGTCTTTTATTAACTGGTCTAGAGGCACTATTTTTTGGATACTACTGCTTCTTTAAATTTACATACAGTTGACCCTTGAACAACACAGGTTTGAACTGTGGGGGTCCACTTACACACGAATTTCTTTTCTTTTTACACACATTTTTTCCCCCTAATATACAGTTGGCCTTTTGTCTCCCTGGGTTTTGCAACTTCTAATTCAACGAACCACAGATTGAAAACAGTATTTTCCACCCACAGTTGGGAATCTGTGGATGTGGAGGGCCGACTGTGCACTGTTCCACGCCACTTCATATAAGGGACTTGAGCATCTGTGGATTTTGGTATCCATGAGGCCTCCTGGAACTAAACCCCCATGGATACTGAGGGACAGCTAAGTTTTTGGTGAGTCAAAAGTTGTAAGTGGATTTTCTTCTATGTGGGGGTCAGTGCCCCAACCTGTGTTGTTCAAGGGTCAACTGAATGTGCTCTCTGAATTAGGGGCACCATTATTAGTTTTGCCACTTTATATAGCTCATGTCCAGACTGAATATTCATTCAAAGGTACACATTTGGCTTGAAGGTAACACTGAACCAATATAACTCCCTCGTAAGTGATATCTAACTTTTTTCAGAAATATGTAATTTTCTGAAAGGGATGAAGGAGGAATAAGACAACAAAATCTACACTTATTTAAAGAAGTCAGTAAACATTGGAATGAGGTTTGGGTAATTTAGAATATCTTTACTCAATTTAGTTCAAAAGATTAATAAAAACGATTGTCCATACATATTACTAAATTATAAACCTTGTTAATCCTACCAAAATAAAGTTTCAAAATAAGTTATTAATCTTATTGCGTAGCTTTACATGTATTTCCAGAAAAACAAAACAAAAACAAAAGCCCAGAGTGCTCTTCTTGTATTTTATTTTTTAAGTACATTTAATTCAGGTATTTTAATGCTAATCCTTCTCATATTTCTCCCATATTCCATTATCTTCCAGATAAGCCCTAACAAACCCTAACCTTCTGCAAAGGCACGCATTTACTACATCAGTGCTCCTGGAAAAATACGGGCCATGTATACATCCAAGTGGTTTCTTCTGTGTTGGCTACCATGTGCTTCTATGGTATGAATAAAGGTCTGTGAAGACTGCCCACCGTCTTAACTAGAAGTGGCAGATACATATAATGACAAAGTTTTGCAAAGAAAAATAATAATTTAACATATGCAATAGCACAAAATTCTTCTAAATCATCTTTATCAAAGTGCTTTAATGAATATTCTTATGAAACCCTATGAAGTCGGGGGAGGAGACAGTATTGTTCTCTCTATTTTACTAAGAAGGAAACTGATGAACAGAGAAGTTATGTGACTTGCTCAAGGTTGCCCAGGAAGTCATTGGCTGAGCCAGGAATGGAATCCAGGTGTTTTAACCCCCAGTCCTATATTCTATACAAGAGATCCTACAGCAAATAGAAACATACTTAAACAAATCAATAGTTTATACTCATTTCAGAATTTGCTCAACCTCTCAAACAACTAAAAACTATAAAGAAATGTAGACTTAACTTACCTAGACCAATGATGGCTTTTGTTTGTACTTCTTCATCTGAATGTTTTGTAAAATACATTAATAGTTCAAGTACCTTATCCTTTATATTAACCTAAAGAGGAAAAAAAATCCGTATTATAAAGAAGAGTAACTTAATCAGTTTTCAACTATAAAAGAAAAAAATACCTAAAAGCATACAATGAGAATTTTCACATGTGAACTTTACTAAAGAATAAATCACCAGTAAGTTTATAAATCCATATATTTTAGAATAGTGGCATTCAAAATAAAGGTCTGTGACAAAGAAGCTCGAGACAGAAAGTAAATAATGTACTGCTCCCTCACTAAGAAAAATGAAAGAATACTAAGTGCTGCTGACCTAAACAGCATGACTACTGTTGCAAAGCTGACATAAGTTGTGCATACTAAACTTATTATAGACCAGTGACAAGCAGTTCACAGATGAGAAGCCAGTCTGAAGACTATGTTTTGAGTAGCACTGTCTCAGAATTCTTACCAACCCGGACTCTAATGCTGCTTTCATCCTGGGTCATTATAGTCACTTTCAGTTCACAGGGTCACACAGTTCTATTTTATTACAGCACACTAAGTAACTAATAGTAGGATCCTTACCTTACTATTGCCTTTAAAATCTTCCAGATCAAAATCAAAATGCCGACATAGTGCTCCAACAGTAAAAAGGGATCTCAGAAGTGCTGGTTTGTTTGTTAGGAGTGAAGTGTTATTTGGATCCTCTTGGTGCTGACTTTTTAATTTTGAAATGGCACCTAATAAATTAAGTAAAATTTATAATAAACCCTTTATCTTTGAATTATTATGTTCAATAATTATTGCTAATGAATTATAATTGAGTTTTCTAATGGTTCTAAATATTAAATGTCTAATTATAAGGACACATGTTAGAGCCTAGAAGAATTAATGTAACAAATATTTGAATTTTATTTTACATAATGGGAGAAAACCTTACCCATATTTACTTATGAGGAAATAAATTTCTGAAGTACTCATATTGGGTTATTAAGAGAATACAAAAGATGCCAGAAAATACTGCTTCTGAGTGGACCAGAGGACAATCACACCTTTTACAATTCCCTAGATGGATCTAGCAGAATAATTTTAAAGCCCAGGCACTGAACTTACCATAGTATCTATTGAAACAGGCCCAAACAAATTTAAAATTTTGTGTCACTTTATTTACAACTGCCCCAAGACAGCTCACACAATGTTGCACTACCTAGAAGATACAAAAAACGTTACTGTTTAGACAAAAGTTATAGATGAAGTAACACCATATGATTAAGTTATCATTTATGATTTATATACTAATCAATACAGAGATGGTAAACTGAATGCTTACAGTCATGCCATATTTGATGATCAGTTTCATCAGATCTTCTTCAATAGTGGCAAGGAAAGTTTCGCTTGGATGCTCCATCAGTGGTACCACCAGCTCTAGGATTTTTGCAACATTGCAGATAACCATGAAATCATTTTGTGTCTATAGGGATAAAATTAGTGCTTTATGAATATCAAAATCTCAAAAGAAACTACATACAGTGTTATGTATTTTGGGGTTTAAGTATTAGGTATATAAAATTTAAGTAACAAAAACTATGAGAAAAGTCTTTTTAAGGTATGGAGGGAAGAAGAGCACCAGACAGTGTCAGGAATCTGGATTCTTGCTATGCCACTAACTTAACATGTGACCTTTGGGTCACTTAATCACAATGCTAGAGTTATTCTTCCCCCGCCCTCCCTGAAATGCAACACAAGTCAATTCTGAACAAAGGTATTTAAATATTAACAGAGTATTTTACTAAGATTGGTACAGTTTTTAAGATTGGTATTTTTCAATTGGGGTACGTTAACCTAGTAGTTCTCGGTTTGTCCTCCAAGGGATATGTGGCAATATCTGGAGACATTTTTGTTGTCACAACAGGGGTGTAGTGGAGGTACTACTGGCATCTACTGGACAGAGGCCAGCGATGCTGCCAAACATCCTATAATGCTCAGAACAATTCCTGACAGCAAAGAATAATCTGGCCCTGGGCCCGCTGAGTGGCACGATGGTTAAGAACTGGCTTGGGACACTAGAAGTCCCCGGTTCGGATCCCACATATGAGGGCCAGTGACACTGCCCTCCACAGCTAAGATGCTGAACAACAGCTCAACATGGAGCTGGGCTGCCGTGAGTTGCTGGCGACGGCATAGGCTGCATGCAGCCCCTGTGGCAGTGGGTTGCCATGGGCTACCGTATGTAGCCAGCAGCCGCAGTGAGC